>NW_025930806.1:0-24051 GCF_000764305.2 Hyalella azteca
TAAGCTACAGAAGCCTGTAGTTTGGTATCCATGCTACATCGAGTGCCTATTTCGAGGCGCACGGGACTTTGTCGTGCCGTCCTGAAAAGTTTAACTTATTGTCACGGAAAACCTATCTCCTCCTACAGTTTTCAAGCTACAGCAATGAGACATACACCATTCGATTCGTAAGGAAATTACCTAAAAATTTGATGATCATTTATTTTAATTTCTGTCTGGTTCGTTTTTTATATGGGGGAGAAGGGGGGGTGAGGGGGGAAAATGAGAAAAATGGGATAAAACGCACATTAAAAAAAACTAAGGGGAAAATGAGAAAAGTGATCATCAAATTTTTAGGTATGGTCCTTACAAACCGAATGATATGTGTCTTGATGTTGTAGGATGATATTTGTAGGAGGAGATAGATTTTCTAAAGTACCCCTTTTTAGCCGTTTTCTATGAATTTCACGTTTTCTATCAATTTTTTCGAAAAATTCATAGAGGCAAAATGTTATTTTTTTTACATTTTACGTATGTATTTGAAGTTTCATGATGGTCGGATAATAACTGTAGAAGTTTTTCCGGAGGGTAGTCGGTCCCCTTAACCGCCCGGCCTCCTTGCCGATTCTGTCCAGAAACTGTCGCACAGAGCTGGGATCGAACCCGCGCCTCTCTGCTCCCAGCTGCCTCCAATATTGGTAATCTCTGATATTTAACCACTGGGCCACCCTGCCCCAGGCACGGTTTGAGCTGCGGTCGACAACGGACGTTGGTGAGCTGCCTAGGCAGCCTAGCCACAAGCCAGAATATCTAATTTTGAAAGTCAGAATTCTTTTTGCTTCGTATTTAGGAAAACTTAGGAATCATTAACCAGAATCATAATTTCAAGTTCAACTTTGACGATCTCGCGCCATAATCTTGCGCTCCTAAGTCCTATTGAACCACCTTTACCAATAAGGGTTAAGGGACTAAAGGGAGGCACTGAAAGATCTAATTTTCATCCCTGAGACACAAAGTCCAAGCTTGCAAAAGTTGCCATCAACAGCTGTATCCTTATCCTCAGCCATCCCAGTGCCAGTCTCTCCTTTTGGGAGATTGGCTGCCTCTGGTGACTGCTGGTCTTTCCAGAAACAGCAACTTTGAAGGTTTTCATGGCAAAAATGAATTGTGTGAACTCTCCACTAGCTCATAACTTCTAGAGATAAAATCCTGACTAGGCCTATGGCTCAGAGACCTGGCATGCAAACAAAAGAACAAGAGAAAATATACTGAGTTTACCAAGCAGGTAGAAACTCTAGCCTCTGTCCTCTGACTCCAGTAAACTGAGTAAAGTAATCATTATTGAACCAGTGACCAATGATTGCCCAGTTGAAACATTTTTTTTTTTGTAAATGATTTTGTCCTCAGTGAGGCATTAGCTGGGTCTCCTTTTGGTAGGGCAAGAATTGCAAAATTTGGTAAAAATATAGGATGCAGGATTCTAGTAATTACCTTGAATTTTGAAAGATGAGCCTGAGGTTGAGATGTCTGCTTTTTTAAGCACCACTCAACTTGGTTCCTGAACCATAAAGTGTTGTGTGCCCATCAATCACTCAATTGACTCAGAGTCTATTGGAGTTATTGGGCCCATGGGCAAGCATGTTGCAAATGAGGATCTTGCTGAAGCACTGGCTTTAGGGCTTTAGCAGGCAAATGAGGCAATACCTACTGGTGCTACAGCAGAAAGGATTCTGAAAGGTAAAGAAAAGATCAGCAAATCTATGTTTAGAGTGACATTTAATACAAGCACATTACCAACTTTTGTCCACTTGTGATTACCTGCAATTTCAAGTAAACCCATTCACTGCTAAACCATGGCAATGTTTCAGATGTCAAGGCTTTAGGAACAGTCCCATAGGCTGCAGGAGTGCTCCACACTGTGTAAAGTGTGGTGGTGCCCACAGCATTGAAGATTGCACAACACAAGGTGCTCCCCATTGCTGTAATTTTGGCAGTGAGCACACAGCTATGGAGGGCATAAATTCATGAAAGAGGCCCAGCCCGACCAGGAGGTTGAGAAGGTCAGTTTTTGCTTAGTTTAATTTACAGGAAAAAGTTTTTACAAGCAGCCATGAAATCACCACAGCCACTGGGAAGATGCAATTGCAGTTGGGGGCTTTCTACAATTGGACTAAGCTGTGGGGAGTGACCTTTAACCTTGCTAACCCCTGTCTCCTCTATGGAGGTAGAGGCTAACATTCCTCCCCTTAGTCCCTTAACCTTTCACCACATAGAATTTACATGTAAATATTATTTCTTCTTGATACAGCTGCCCCAAGGTCCCATTGTGTCTGAGCTGTTCAACCCAAATGTGCCACATACTGGTATCATGCGACAGCAAACCAACTTATTGCCCAGTTATGTTCCCCATACAAAGGCAATCTTGACTTCACTACAAATCCAAGTCCCTCCTCTGCTTACCTCTCCTTTAATCTCCCCATTCTCCCCATGGTTCAATTCTGATGATTTCTTCACTGCAGATTTTTCTCCTTCAACAGTATTGGACACATCCTCAGAAGCTGCTGTTCTGCACTGCTCTGCCATCATGCCATGTTGCGCGGCTTTGTTGTGTTTTACGACTCTGATGGGTCTTGCAGCTCTGCGTTATTTTTTTGGCTCTGCCGTTTTTCCAGCTCTGCCGTGTTTTGCGGCTCTGCTGTCTTTCACAACTCTGCCATGTACTATAAATATGAAAATTATGATCTTTCTGTGAAAGCAACCAGCTCTGCATAATCAGTTCCAAAGTACAGGCTCTGCCTTCTTATAGTCGTTAGAATTGGAATGATTAACATCGACAGGAATTCCAAATAAACCAGCATATTGTTTGTTGACTGCAAGTAGAGTCGTGTTAATTACTGTGTGTTTGCAGAGCTTTTGTTCTTCTTTCTCTATCATTATTAGCCCAATCTATCTCCCAACTGCTGAACTTTTTCATCAAAGATGTTTGCAAAAAGTTTAGCTACTGAATGTTGCTGAGAAAATAATTCATGATTTCAGTGCTGAAGTTTTGGTCTCAAGTTTTGGCAGGAAACATGCATCTGAGGCTCCCAATCCTCCATGCCAGGTTGATTATCAAGGTCCTGGAAGTGGTGAGTGATCTTGTATAACAAATTAACAATGATGTGCAATTAATGCAATCTTACTTGAGCTTTGATTCAGTTATTGCTTCAAGAAGTATTGAGATAATTACTATATTGATCTCATGTCCTTGGCTCATTCTAATTAATAAAATTGTATGGTTTCAGACCTCAAATAATTGTCTTGGTTCTCTCCTCTCCATTGTCATAATTTGAATACATGATGGTACAATACATAGTTCAGCAAAGTTTTGATCACAGTCATTCTGTTTGTCTTAATTTTCAAAGTGGAAAAGCTAAACTGCAAAATTTTGCTTCTGCTACTTTTCCTTGTGTAATTTGTTCCATTTTTTCAGAAGGTATGATTTCATATATATATTTATACTGTAGTATCTGTCTCAATACATAGTTTATTTGCCTTTTTTTTTTGACCAATGGATACTTGAACAAATTGTCAGATAATTCTACTGTATTTTCCTGACTTGTTTTTTTTTCTACAAATTATAGAAGAATCTGGCTAAATCATGAATGGTATCTGAGGTAATTTTTTTAGTAACGTTAATTTTTCTCAGTTGTGTGCTGGTGTTTTATAACTTCATAACTTATACATATAACTTATAACTTGATGGTTCTCCCAAAGGTTCTGTTCATAGTCATCTGTGCTGGCTACAGTAACCTGCGTGTCTCAATTGTCACTCCGACTCTGCGGGTCTTCTCCCTTGCCTCCATTGTGCTGGCTGGGGTGCTTGCTCCTCCATCTCTAATATATGAACTTTATCTCAATGATCCTAAACGATTTATATCAATAAAGGTTAGTTCTCAATGATCCTAAACGATTTATATCAATAAAGGTTAGTTCTCAATGATCCTAAATGATTTATATCAATAAAGGTTAGTTTTAATTGCTTACTGATTTACTAAAATTAAGGTTTGTATCTCTATTTCGTTGGTAACATTGAAAAATCTAATAATTTTCCTCTGTTTAGGATTGCATATAATTCATGATAGAACTAAAATGTCATCATTGTTGATCAAGTTTATTGAATAATCTCCAGGCTAAGATATTTTTATTAGCTGCCATATTTACTGTTTGGTCAACCAATTGAAATTAAAGGTAAAATAGTTTTTTTTTGGGCAGAGATAATGGATATGTAGTAGAAATTTCTTTCTCCTGGGAAGCTCTAAGTCACTTGTTAGAAATCACTAAATGAGCTAGATCCTGAGGCATCTCTAGATGAGCCAGATCCCAATAATTATAATGCATGTTCAAGGTGAAAACCACTATAAAAAATTTTTTTCATAGCAGATATTGTTGCTTCCATAAAACATTTTATTGTTAAGCTGCAGATGCACATCACTGACATTTAGAGTGATTGGTCTTTTGAAATTTGAAGATTGCCTATGACTGCAAGTCGAGTGCCATCACATCCTAGATTTATCATAAAGGAGCAAGGATAAACAACTTGGAATATTTTTACATAAATTATGTAAACGCATTCAATTTATTAAGATGCTTACTCGTAATAGCAGTACATTTACTGTAAGTAGACATTTAGTGAATAGGCATTGAAGCGCCATTAGACTCCTGAGGTAATTCATTATTTATAGATAAGAAAACTCCAGCCAAATAAATTACTGTTTCTATTTGATGTCACAATTTCTTCTATTCTAGGAGATTGCTGCCACAGCATTCCTGTGCTGTATCTTCATGGCCCCCTGTGTGGAGCTGCTAAGTTTTTGGCTGCCGTCGCAGCTCTCAATGTTTGGACCATCTCGTGAGCAGGCCTTTATCTTCTCTGGACTTTGTGCTGCCTCTGCTGCACTTTATGCTCTTGATGCTCTTCTTGCCTGGCCTCATCGTAAACATTCTTGATGGATTGATGCTCGTCCACTTCTACCCTGAGATGAAGATTTCTGAGCACCTAGCAAAAAGGCATTTTTTCTATCTTCAAAATTGATTTCAAGTGAATAGGTCAATGACAGTGCAGCCGTGAGACAAGATTCAGCAGTGAATGTTCTAAAATCTAAATCAATCAATCTTCTGTCATGAGGGTAGCCAAGGTTGCTGATGCCTAGGATGACATGCACTGAATGTGCAGAAAAATTAAAATTACTGCAGTTAGTTTGAAGTAGTTGGTGATGTGTGAGGAGAAGAAATGGCAGTACTGAGAAGAGATAAGGATGTGTGGCAGGAGGGAAGCTGCATTGTAGAGGGGAGACCAAGCAGTGAATGCATGGATAGGCATGATGCATCTTTTTGATTTCCAGACAATATCTGAGAAAATATAAGTTGCATGAGATTAAAGGACTTGCTGTGTGTGACTGTATAGAGGGCGATGTGTAGGAGATATACCAATCATTGAAGGTTTTGCATTCTCAAGATAAAATAATTTAAATAGTGAGTCATAAAAAATTCTCGTGAAATTAATTTGAACTTAAAAAAATTAAAGATAAGAGTTTTCTCCAACAAAGATCATCATGGACATGTATATAAACCTAGATTGCTCTTGTATTCACTGCAGAGTTTCAGCATTGAACTCGTACCGGTAAACATTTAATAAGGCAGTTTTTTTTAATGTTCCCTTCCCTCCCACATTGCTTACTCCATTTACACCCACCCTGACAAGGGCCATGTTGATGGCCATTCTGTTGACATGGGTAATGTTGCCACTCTTATCGTTGACACAGGCAATGTTGATGTTGACTTTGCTGACATGGGTAATGTTGATACTCATCTTGTTGACACAGGCAATGTTGATGTTGACTTTGCTGACATGGGTAATGTTGATACTCATCTTGTTGACACAGGCAATGTTGATGAAGGGCAGTTGTGGGGTCAAGTTGTTGTGTAGGCAGGGCAGTTGTGGGGTCAAGTTGTTGTGTAGGCAGGATTTCTTACATTACTCTTCTCTTTCTGTCATGTGGGTGGCCGAGATCTTGTGTAAGCAACTCCTTGTTCAAATGTCTTCCTTGTTATTGCTGTTCACCTGTTCCTCATTTTCACTTCGCCTCTATGGGCTGCTAATGCGGTTTATTTCCGGCTAGCTTCAGCAGCTTGGCCACTTGAGACCTCCCACCCCTTTATTGCTAATGAACAATTCTTTAAGATCTAGAGATGAGGTAGAATATCCGAAAATGATTATGACTAAACACAGATTTAATTTTTAATATGAGAAATTTTGGATAATTGAGACCTTCCACCTTGTTGATGTTATGCATGCATAACTTTTTGAGCCAAATAACTCGGTGACTAGAATGCTAATAAACTACTTGTCCACTTAGCCAACTTAACTTTACTCATAATACTTCCGAAGATCTTCCTCGAGATGTTAATGCACAAGGTTGCCTCTGCACCTGAACATGTTAATCACCATGTGAGGTTATTGTGTTCATGTTTAATTTCATAGTTAAGTTGGTTAATGATGCATGAGCAAAACATGGTCTGCTCTACAGACGTTGGTCTGGCAAGTACAGAATCAGCTTACATAATACACTTGTTGTAAAACTCGAGCTTATGAGCTAACTGCTATCAACTTTGTGGGCTTAAAGAATGAGGAAAACTTGATAATTTCGAGTTGGAACAGAATTTGATGATGCTGATATATGAATTAGATTAGACAATATGGCAATTGTTATTGATGATATCACTCCTTATTCATTTATTTATTTTGTTGTTTTTCGCGCATTTTTTGTTCTGCTAAACAGAAACTAGCGCCAGCACATTAGTATTATGCCTCTCAGTGCCGGGGCATGAGTCTTGTGAAGAATGAATGTGAATGGATTGTTATAAGTGGGGATATTATTAAGTCTTATAGTGGTAATTGTAGAATTCTTCGATTTATTACCTATAATATTAAATTTATGGCTAACCTACAAGTATTAATCCATGCTATTTATTCCAATGTTGGATTTATATTTGTTCATTAGTCAAACAGTTGTATGAATTGTTTGCATGTATTAACTCTGAATTTCCTTTGTATTTTAAAGAGTTGCTCAATTATAAATATTCCAGAACTTGTACTTTGTGTGAAGAATTTTGACGATATGATTGTGTTTTTGTGGAACTGAAAATGTTCAACAATCAATTATAGTGAGAATGTTGCCTTCATTAAACTTCTGTGGCTTTTATTAAGTTGTGGAGCCTAATGAAGTGTAGGCTGTGGCCAGGTTCATTGACTAGTCTCTTGTATAATGATTCATTATAAATAATGAACTGTTACCTTTAGTGTAAGATGCCCCAAGTATACCTCAACAAACTGTACTTATAATGATGTATATCACTCATCTCCCTTTGTATTACCTACATGCTGGGTAGGTAAGGGTTAAGTTTACACATTTATTTCATACTATGTACCCTAACAAATTAGAAGCAATATTTCCTCTTGTACCTGTTCTAGTCCATTTGTACTTAATTTTGTCATCGTACTGTAATCTATTATAGCTCCTTCAGATTTTCTAGATGCATTTTCATTACAATGTTTTCAAGTATGTCATCGTTATTAACATAGGGTAATGATGATAATTCCATGATAATTACTTCATCATTCTAGTGATGATTGTGACCGTGTTCCACATTCGCACTACAATGTTTTCAAGTATCATCATTATGAACTTTATGATGATAGTTCCATAATCATAACTTCATCATCCGAGTGATGATATCGACTGTATTCCATTTAGTGGTGATACTAAAGCTACCCTGGCTCTGCAATCTCTGGCATGATACCGCCTGCTTGTTCCCGCTACGACGTCTCCTGTAGTTCTGCTCAATTGCTTTGTCTTGTAAATTGCCTGATCCTGTTCGTCTTCATCATTTATGTTAAGGTAACTCATAGATTTTTCTTCAATAATTCCTAATGTCGTGACCCTCATTCCATTTATTATGATATGTATTATGAAGTTGGCACCCACGTCACTTGTGTACTGGGAGATGTGTTCAAAAGTGTGTTTATTTGTAAGGAGAAGAAACTCGTTAGTATAGCATTAATTGTTATGTGTTCATGAAGCGATCTCTATGCTTAACTATTCCTTCAGTCCCATTCTTACTCAGTCTAAGCAAGGGACAAGTTTGTGCAAGCAAATAATCCAATAGAGCCTACAAATTGATTGTGTCTGCCTTTTCTTTGACCTGTACTTGTTTATCGTTATTTGTGACTTGTAAAGTCATTGTTATTTGTGACTTGTAAAGTCATTGTTATTTGTGACTTGTAAAGTCATTGTTATTTGTGACTTGTAAAGTCCCAGGTTCATAAGTGGCAGCGCAGCATATGTCTGCTTTGCTAAATTCTTCTTGAAATTAATAAAGTTGTTTTAAAACAGGCAAGTTATTTGGAAGAAGATGAGTATTGAACGGGCAAACAATTAGAACCTGAGTAATGAGCCTGACAAGTTTGATGTCTAATAACAAGTCTGATGGCTGAACTTTAAGTTGAACTTGTAAGGAATATTGATCAGGAACTATCCCAGGGAGCGTTGGGTTCTCCCAGTGCTTAGGGGGCAGCTTCCCCTGGATCTCCCTAGCATAGAAAAACATAATTCATTTGATCGTGACACAATATGATTATAGTTAAGTGTGTTGGCAATAGGAGAGATGTTCTTTAAAAATGCAAGCATCTGCGCTACCGATGAAAGGTTAGCAGTTAAAAAATAATTGTAAAAGTTTAATGAGATTTAAAGCGGCGAACTCAAAGCATATATAAACTTTTAGTGAAGTGTTAGTGTATATCTTGTCTCGTAATGAAACTTTGTAAAATTTTGTAATGAAACTTGGTAAAATTTTACATGAATAAGTTTTGCACTTGAGGATGGTTTGCCAGCAGGATAAGTCTCGTATAAAAGATCTAAAGCTATAAGACATTTGTCATTAAAATTATTAGTGAAAACGTATTGCCACAGATTCTTGGTGCAAATTTTTTCCCATTGTTGATGAAGATTCTAGCCACCTCAGTATTTACTTCACTTAAGCACTAAAGCCCGAGAAGATCTGTATCTCGTGACTTATTTTGAGTGAGTTTGTAAAGAAAATATTGTGGGACACGCCGCATAACATCCATGCATTCGAAATAGACTATTCGGTAAGTGGTTCATTCCTATTTAATTTTAATGTATTCAAGATATTCACAATGAAATGTATAAATTATTTACACTTGAACTGATTCATAAAAATATTAGTTACTGGTAGTAGTGAAAATAGTAGTAGTAATTAGTAGAGCGGCAATAAATAGATTTAAATTCTAATTAAAAATTACCTAATAGATTTAAAATCAACAACGAAACGTCGTTGCCCGCAGACGCGATGGAGGACCTGGCATGGGGGCGGGAGGAGGGCACGCCTGACCTACTGACGGAGGCCTTCAAAAGGCTGGTGGACCAGAACCTGCAGGGGGCGGTGCTGCTCAGGGAGGTGAGGGGGCTCTGGGGGAGCATGGGAGGACTTCCTGAGGGGGCGGTGCTGCTTAGGGCTGTCTCTTATACACATCTAGATGTGTATAAGAGACAGGGCTTCCTGAGGGGGCGGTGCTGCTTAGGGAGGTGAGGGGGATCTGGGGGAGCATGGGAGGGCTCCCTGAGGAGGCGGTGCTGCTCAGGGAGATGAGGGGGATCTGGGGGAGCATGGGAGAGCTTCCTGAAGGGGCGGTGCTGCTTAGGTAGGTGAGAGGATCTGGGGGAGCATGGGAGGGCTCCCTGAGGAGGCGGTGCTGCTCAGGGAGATGAGGGGGATCTGGGGGAGCATGGGAGAGCTTCCTGAAGGGGCGGTGCTGCTTAGGTAGGTGAGAGGATCTGGGGGAGGGAGCATGGGAGGGCTCCCTGAGGAGGCGGTGCTGCTCAGGGAGGTGAGGGGGATCTGAGGGAGCATGGGAGTTCTTCCTGAGGAATGGGAGTGGGAAGTCTGGACGACAGGGTGAGACCTGCGGCCCCAACCTGTACATGCGAGCGCAGGTTTCGCGATAATGTGCAGGTCTCAGGGGCCACAGTGTGGACCGTTCTTTGGAGTGTAATGGCTGACATTTCATATGAAATATGGCCAACATGTTTTGATCATGCATGTTGCAGTCATGTTGTGACATGTATGTTGTCATCATTCATGTCGGCATCATTCATGTCATCATCATTCATGTCGTCATCATTCATGTCGTCATCATCCATGTCGTCATCATCCATGTCGTCATCATCCATGTCATCATCATCCATGTCGTCATCATTCATATCATCATTCATGTTGAGATCATGCATGTCGTCATCATGCATGTCGTCATCATGCATGTCGTCATCATGCATGTCGTCATCATGCATGTCGTCATCATGCATGTCGTCATCATGCATGTCATCATTCATGTTGAGATCATTCATATTGTCATCATGCATGTCGTCATCATTCATGTCGTCATCATTCATATCATCATTCATGTTGAGATCATTCATGTCGTCATCATGCATGTTGTCATCATGCATGTCGTCATCATCCATGTCGTCATCATGCATGTCGTCATCATGCACGTTGTCATCATGCACGTTGTTTGTGTTGGGCAGGAGCTGATGCTGGAGACATGCCTACGAGGCGACGCTACTGCCAGGTGGGTGCTGGCCAGCAAATATCAACTAAACTAACTCAGAAATATTTTAGAAGACAGTGCTATCAGTCGTGAAATTTAATACTTTTTATTTATTCTTCCACTAAAAAATTGATTTGATTACCTCTTAAATTTTTTTAATGGTTAATTAATGGTTAATGGAGGTTTGATTTAATAGTGATTTAATTAATAATTTTATTTAATTTGAAAATTAATGGCTGTTTAATGGTAAATTAATAGTTAATAATGGTTAATTAAATTAAATGAAATTAAAAATTTCAATTTTAATTAAATTAAAGTTAATTAAATTGAGTTTGTGGTGTGTGAAGGTTACGCGTGTGCGAGCAGACGCTGCAGCGGCAGCCTGATGCTGCAGGCCTGCAGATGCAGCAGCTGCTGCATCGTCTGCAGGAATGTCATGCCCGGCAGCAACCTCTGCACGAGTAATTCTTATATTTTTTGTGCTTAGAATTTATATTTTGTGTGTGATTGTTATGTAGGTATATATCATTGATTTATATCGTACTTATTAGTATATCGTACTTATTATAGTTCTTATTCACTCAGTTTGTCCACCTGTGTCATGTCTTAATCAGATTTTGCCCCACCGATGTCGATTTTGACTCTTCATTTATTAATTTTTATTTTATTTTGCCGTACGTCATTTATCTTTCGAAGTATTGCTGTGCTGTAAGGCACTCATGTACTCTTTTCTGCCGTCTCTTTTTACGAAACATCCTAATTTTATTGCTATATTGGATATTATATTGCATTGTTTCGAGCATCGTTCTCTATGGCCCAGGTGCCTTATGAGCCTGGAAGCGCTGGCGCGCATACGTCCTCCGACGACGGCGGACGCCGCGACACTGACCACCCCACACGCGGGCACCCCCCTGCTGGCGCTCCCCCTCCCCGCCCTGCACAGGCTGGTGGGGCTGGGGCTCACGAGCTGGACGGCCATCAGCAGCTGGTCAGAGTCTGGTCTTACGCTCGTTATTTCCGTGTTTAAATTTATTCATTCTTGCTCGTGTATGTTTCCCATTTTTTTTTGCATTCATTTTGATATTTCTGCTTATATTTTTGCATAGTTGTACTTATATTTTTGCATAGTTGTTGCAATTTTGCTAGTTTAGTTTTTTTTTGACCGATTTAAATGAATGTCTTTATTGATGTTGCTGTTCTCACATTGGAGAACAGCTGAATAAGACCGTTTCATCTTATTTCTGTATATTTATTCCGTTCATTTATTATTTAGTCGAAGACTTCTTGAAAGCTTTTTTCTATTTCTTATACTTTATCTCAATTGTCATGCTCTAAAGCCTAGTTTCTTGCAGGATAAACGTTTTTTCAAGAGTGCTTTAATTTATTGTGTACTACATTGTTTGAGCTTTTTAAGCTTTCAGTACACTAGAGGTTTATTTTTTATTTTTTATTTTATTTATTTAAAAAATTTATTATTTTTAAGTCTTCAGTACAGTAAAAGTTTATACGCCTATTCTTACATTGCAGTTTACCACAGCACCCGAGCGTGACCAAGTCTCTGCTGCAGGAGGTCCTTACGACCATCACGGCGCTGCCTGTTCCTGCTGGCACTCAGGGACATCAGCATGCCATTGCGAAGGGCAGTGCCACTACGCCACTACAGATGCATGGCACTGCCACAAAGAGTGCCACTTGTCCACCACTAAGAATTGACGGCAGTGACACCAAAAGTGCCACTTTTCTATCACTACAAATGCATGGCAGTGCCACCAAGAGTGCCAGCGTAGAGGCACCTGTCGAGCTCTGTCTTGCCCTCATAGGTGCCGCCTTTGGGACCCCGGCGCTGCCGAATCCCAGATTACAAAACCTGGCTAAAAAAATCCTGCAAATTCTCACCATCAAAATTTTCAAGTTTGTCCTCAAGCTCTGCGATCCCGTCGATGGAAGTGATCTAGCCAAGGGCGATCCAGCGATAATTGTGCCGCAAGCAAACGTCGATAAAACGATCAACGATCGACCTGTGGATGAGTCCAGCGATCGAACCTTGATCGAGCCAACGCAGTGGGAGGACTGCGCCCTGGTGCAGTTCTACGATCTACTGCTGCAGGGGGTAGACCAGGTGATCTACTGCTGCAGGGGGTAGACCAGGTGATCTACTGCTGCAGGGGGTAGACCCTGTCTCTTATACACATCTAGATGTGTATAAGAGACAGACCATATAGGTAAAGAGCCTGGAGCCCTGGACCATATAGGTAAAGAGCCTGGAGCCCTGGACCATATAGGTAAAGAGCCTGGTCTATATAGCTCAAGATTCATGTGATGCCCCCTGAGCCTCTAATCTGACTGGCAGCACTGGCTGCCTTCAAACATCAAGTTGAACATTTGTTCTGGTATCCTGTGATAATGTAGTCCAAATTTATGTGCTGAATTGGACATGTTTGCATTTTTATCATTTGATTATAAAAATATTGGAATGAACATGTCTTATAGGCTCAGAATAATTTTGATAAAATGTATATATTAACAAATTATCCCTTTAACTAAATATTTTTATTTTCCTGGATCTATGGTTGTGCCAAATATGCAAAACTAAAAGCAAGAAAAAGGTTGTTTGGCTTACAACAATTTAAAAACTATTACCTATTTAATCTAACATAAAATTTTATGTTTCAGATAATTATTTAGTTCTTAACTGTTATGTTTTTTATTTCTTGCCTCAAATGTTCATAGGAAAGCTGTCCATCAAACAGCAGTAGGGAGTTTATAGCATTTGTTGTTGAGTACTCACCTAGAATGCTGCTCATGATGAAGTTAATTTTACCTCTGCTCTGCTGGCTGTGCATTCAAGGTAATCTTTTATTCTTGGTCTTTTCCATGGCTGTGTACTCTCATTTTTATGATGATTTCATTTTATCTGTGCAAATTATGTGTTGGAGGTGGGGGACATCTTCATGTACATATATAA
Organism: Hyalella azteca; assembly: GCF_000764305.2. NCBI lineage: Eukaryota > Metazoa > Arthropoda > Malacostraca > Amphipoda > Hyalellidae > Hyalella > Hyalella azteca. The sequence continues at coordinate 13,614 of NW_025930806.1, forward strand.
CTGTAGTATATGTATGTAATTTTTGGATGCTAATTGTGAACAATTACTTATTTGAGATACATGTGTACAAAATTTACTAGTGTTTGATAAATATTGTTTCCTTCGGTTTCCAGCAGGTGAGACAAACTTGTCTGCTTCCTATCAAATTTGTAACATAAATGGAAAAAATTAGGAATAAATTGCTTCATTGTTAAAGTGATCTTTTACATTGAAGATATATGTAAAGGAGTACCATAAATTTGATGGCTTCTCTGATTCAAAAAATTTTCAGCTATCACTATGAGGAGATTTTCAGAATTTTCTTCAGCTGTCACCTCCTGCTAAGCATATTATCAACAAGTTTCAATTAGAATCTTCTGTAACAGTACTTGAAAATGTGTCTGGGTGGCTTTTTTATTTAAATTTATCTATAGTATTTGCAGTTCATTTTACTCCACATTGATCTAAAATATCGATATGGTCTGATTGAGTTAGGATAGGTATATGTTTAAGATGTATCATAAATAATATGTTGTTAGAGGTATTGTTATGGGTATTTTAAAGGTTAAAACCTTTATAAAGGCAGGCATGTAACAATAAGAATGTTAGATGTGATTCTGTTCTCATGAAGATTGGCTGTTTAGATATGTAAAGATTAGGTAGCTTCAAGAAACTCTTTAATTCTTGACATTCATTATGCTTATGTTAACTTTAATTCTAAGGATATAAACTTCAAATAAAATTTAATGATGCTGGTCTGTGCAGGTGTGGAAGGAACAAGCCGATCTCCAGTGCGGTGGTGCACGGTGAGCAACGCAGAGTATGCCAAGTGTACGGCTCTGGCAGCTGCAATTGCCGATGACTACATTGCATTTGCCACCACCCACACCACCCTCCAGTGTATCGAGGTGAGTCAGCTGCATTCTTGCTCTTATCCTTATGCATTAATGTGCAAATTCTCAGTTATCATCTTGAAATATTATTGTGAATGATATACATATTGTTTCATTTGATGATTCAATAATCAAACCTTCATTTCGTTTTTGGATTTCTCCACTATAAAGTGGACATGGTGCTATTGTCTGTGTAAACCAAGCACACAACAAAGCTGACTGTAACATTATCAGCAAGTATGATAAATTCTTTTTATTGCCAGACTGTGAATTCTTCTTGTTTATCTTTGATGGAATGTAAATTTAATTGAAATTTCAGAATTTAATTTTACTTTTTAAATCTAACCTTTTTTTCTATCTTCTTACCTTAAAAATCAATTGCTAACAATCAGTGTTCAGGTCCAGAGTAATATTCTGACAGGACAAGTACCATAGCAGAAATGCCATCAAATAGCCATTTGATGTTTACAGTTTCGTTTCAAACATACTAGTCTCAAATTTTCTAAAATATGTAATAGATTAATTTTTAAGCTAATATGCCATCCAAATGCTGCAGAAAAATCATCATGATGAGTGCATGCAGACAATTGACAACAACAAAGCAGACATTGTGTCTCTTGACGCCAATGAAATATTCCTGGGCGGGCGCTACCATTCGCTGGTGCCTATCATGAAGAATGTGTACCAAGGTGAGTGTCAGAGGAATATATCTGTCTAGAGGATTTCACTGTGTACTGAGGTGGATATAGCAGGTGTATGCACAATAGCATATACTTGCAGTATGTACCAAGGTAAAAATCAGACATATTCATAACCTGTGGGTTGCGATGAATATAAAGCTTGGTATTACTGATCTATGGCACCTGTTTTCAATTGTTCCATGGTGAATCAAATAAATTATAATATTTACTTGAGTAATCACACTTGCTGGTTTTGTACAGATGGAGAGAGTGACTTCTACTCGGTGGCTGTGGTGAAGCGTGGCACCCTCAGCGGCTACTCCGGCCTCTACAGCCTGCGTAACGTCACTGCCTGCTTCCCCTCTGTGGCCTCCATGGGCGGCTGGGTCATCCCCATCTCCAGGGTCTGATTGTCATGAAAATATCAATTCTATTTAGCTAAATAAATTAATTGATATTTATTAATGGTAGAACTAGCAAGGTTGTAAATTTTATTTCAATGATTATTCACATTATAATTCAGGCAGGATTTAACTCTCCTTGAACACAATATTAGTAAAGCCTAAAGTTAAGCGCAAGTGCTTCCTTGTGATGTTGCTGGGAAATGTTGTGCTGAATGATGTAGATTATCATGACATCAAAGCCATTTTTATTGTACCAGATTAACATAATTAAATACAAAACCTTTATTTCATTACGAATGTAAATGCAATTTTTCAAAGGATAATATGGCTTACAGCTGATGGAAGCCGGGGCCATGAAGGTGGCAGACTGCAACAACTACGTCAAGTCTGCCTCTGCCTTCTTTGCTGGGGGCTGTGCAGTCAACATCCTGGCAGATAAACATAACCCACTGGGTGAGTAACATCCTGGCAGATAAACAAAACCCACTGGGTGAGTAACATCCTGGCAGATAAACATAACCTGCTGGGTGAGTAACATCCTGGCAGATAAACATAACCCGCTGGGTGAGTAACATGGCAGATAAACATAACCCCTGTCTCTTATACACATCTAGATGTGTATAAGTGCCTAGATGTGGCGTGCCTAGTGTGCCTAGATGTGGCGTGACTAGAGCGCCTAGATATTCAGCATCTTCCGCCCCTGACACGCGTTAAGAGGCTAGCATGTAATTAAATATATCATTTTTTATTGTATTTATTCACCTTCATTTACAAGAACTTGAGTCATGAGAAATTTTTGTATATATTTAATAAGCAACACATGAATTTGTATTAAATTAATTTCAATGAATTTAATGTTTAATAATGATTTCCCCGGCGGGCTGGGAGTAATTTGCATAGTGCACGTACCACGAAAAAATGCAATTTTTTCGCACTTCTAGCCATAATCATTTTTTTTAGGCTTTTAGCCGTAACCAAATTTTTTTAGGCCGTGCCCTGGGCGTTCTGGGACGGCAAGATCTTCCATCACTTCTACCTGCGCGCCAAACTGGGGGCCCGCATAGACGATCTCGTGGACCACAAGGTGAGGGGACCACAAGGTGAGGGGACCACAAGGTGAGGGGGACCATAAGGTGAGGGGGACCACAAACTGAGGGGACCACAAGGTGAGGGGACCACAAGGTTGGGGGACCACAAGGTGAGGGGACCACAAGGTGAGGGGGACCACAAGGTGAGGGGACCACAAGGTGCGNCTTAAACTGTCCTAAACTGTATTAAATTGTCTTAAAATGTCACATGCAAGCACATGTGATAGGTGTGCACCTGCATGCATGACACTGCACCAGATGCACGCACCTGCACCTGTCTCTTATACACATCTAGATGTGTATAAGAGACAGACCACAAGGTGGGTCAGGGGGACAGGTGGGTCAGGGGGACCACAAGGTGGGTCAGGGGGACCACAAGGTGGGTCAGGGGGACCAAAAGGTGAGTCTGGGGGACCACAAGTTGAGGGACCACAAGGTGGGTCAGGGGGACCACAAGGTGGGTCAGGGGGACCACAAGTTGAGGGACCACAAGGCGGGTCAGGGGGACCACAAGGTGAGGTGGACCTCAAGGTGGGTCAGGGGGACCACAAGGTGGGTCAGGGGGACCACAAGGTGGAGGACCACAAGGTGGGTCAGGGGGACCACAAGGTGGGTCAGGGGGACTACAAGGTGTGGTGGACCACTAGGTGGGTCATGTGGTGTGGACCACTGGGTGGGTGTGATTGCGTTGGTTCACCCACTGATACCACCCCTGGTACCACTAACCCCCGTCCCCCCGTCCCCCCCAGGAGCCGCTGCTGCGGGAGTTCCAGGAGATCAAGTCTCTCATCGCCGCCCACATCCCCGTCCTCCCCCCGCCCCCTGCCCACCACGGCTCCCCCAAGTCCAGCCCCAAGAAGTCCCCCAGCAGTATGACCAGAAGCTCGTCCCGCTCTCCAGCCCACTCACCGCCCACTCAACCCCCTCACCCGCCCACAACCCTCAACATCAGCAAGCCCAACTACAGCAGCGGGTCCCCTAGGATCTCCCCCCGTGGGTCACCACTCTCGCCCCACTCCCCCCATCTCAAGAAGATCCTACAGAAAGCCAATACTCCCCCAAGCTACAAGTCCCCCGTCAAGAAAGGCCCCCACGTCAAGGGGACCGTATCCCCAGCACTGGTCAAGTCCCCTGTCAAGAAGCCACCTGTCAAGGGGGGCACGGTGTCCCCCGCTCTGGTCAAGTCCCCCGTCAAAGGGGGGACGGTCTCCCCCGCTCTCATCAAGTCCCCTGTCAAGAAGCTCCCCCAGACCACGGCCATGTGATTCGGCCAGTCCCCCCTTGAGACGCAGATCTGAATTTGTCCTCTTATTGTAACTTTAATTATAATTTAACTAATTATTTATATATATTTACGAATATCAAATGCCAAACACGACGAAAAAACTTTGTCTATGTCCAGGGGGGGGGGGGCAAGTTTGAATATGTGTTATGAGCCGCTGAAATGCGTGTTACGAGCCGCTGAAATGCGTGTTATGAGCCGCTGAAATGCGTATTATGAGCCGCTGAAATACGTGTCATCAGCCGCTGAAATGCGTGTTACGAGCCGCTTCTTCTATACACGAAAATCTGACGATGGCGGCGTTACACTTACAAAATGAATAGGACTTTGTCCAAATTTTGATGCACTTATGGCCGTGCAGACAATGTATGCACTTATGGCCGTGCAGACCCAGTATGGCCGTGCAGACAATGTGTCTGCACATTTATCCAAGTGTTGGTATTTACTCTTCAGAAATCAAAAGACTAGGATTGTTCAGAACCTTAAGCTTGAGAATTCAACGCAACCGCCAGGACTTCCCTTCTTATTAACTTAGAAGGATCTTATTGCCATCTTCATATCCTGATGCAGGATCTCCAGTTGATGGAAATATTATTTGATGGAAAATACCCTTTCTGTGAATTTAGCGAAGAATTTGGAAGAATCGATAAAGATTATCGATTAATTTACCACGTTTTCTTATTTCCATGGCAAAATTAGAGCTATGAATTTGTACGAGCACGTATACTAGAACCGATAAACTAGACTGCTTAAATAAACTACATAGTTTTTGACTGATAATATATACACGTGTTTTTTTAGTCATGATCTTACATGAGTTTTTTGACGTCGGGACCACAGTGTTAAAAATCGCGGGCGTTTCACCGTCCAAATTAGGCGCCGCCCAGCTTCTGGTAATCGGACGCTGACGCGACTCTAAATTTGGTTCGGTGTGTTTGCGGCGAAGTGTTGTGCGGCTTTGAGTCGCGTTTTGCTTGAAAGTTTTGCCGGCCACACGCGTACGTCAACTCTTCCGTAGCCATTCTGTTCCTAGGTGACACGTGCACGTGATTACTGTACATAAACGTGACACGATCAATTTAAGAACCTAAGCCAAACTATCACCAGAATTATTATCTCGGCTGAAGAATGTCTTCATGCATCCGTAGGATTGCATGTTCACTTACAGCATTTTCATTAGTGTATACTACACTGGACAACACATGCGAGGTCTTTGTAACGTGTTAATTAAATTTGAAAATCATCAATAGAGTTCCCATGCAGTCTAATGAATGAAGAAAGGGATATTTTCTTGGATGAAAGACAATATTTCATTGATTAAATAAACTGACGGCAACTTCAGTCGTGCGCTGGAAATTGACGGATTTGGCACCGTAACGTCACGTTACGTCGCCTTTTTAAGCGACGTTCTTAATATTTACGTCGTTTTACGTTAACTTTAAAACTGTGATGCTGTGGAGTCATTTGCGATTCTGTGGTATCTCGTTTGTCTCTTTATTATACCATTAAATTTCCTTTAAAGTTAACCATTACTTACTGCCCATTATCATCATAGTCGTCGCGCTAACCATAACTTGCTGCCCATTATCATCATAGTCGTCACGCTATAACCATAACTTGCTGCCCATTATCATCATAGTCGTCACGCTATAACCATTACTTGCTGCCCATTATCATCATAGTCGTCACGCTAACCATTACTTGCTGCCCATTATCATCATGGTCGTCACGCTAACCATTACTTGCTGCCCATTATCATCATAGTCGTCGCGCTAACCATTACTATCGCTGTGCCGGCATAATCAAACCACGCTTAATGTGCTCACTCTAATTACGAGGTCCTTAATTCGGTTATTATTTAGGCCTTCTAAGATAAACACCTTTACTAGTCTTAATGAGGCACGTAATTAAGCTTAATTTGTCACCTAAGTGCGCAGATTGGGCGCCTCATTAGGCAAGATCTGCCACCTAATGAGGTGATATTTGGCCCTACTTACTTCGAAATGGGTGCTTGACTAGGTTCTTTGCTACAACTAATAGTGCTTTATTTTGCGCCATAACTAGCACCTAATGACGCCGAAAGAGGCACCTAATTCTGCACTTAAGAGCGCCTAGTGCACGCACCAGCACCTAGTGCACGCACCTGCACCTAGTGCACGCACCAGCACCTAGTGCACGCACCTGCACCTAGTGCAAGCACCTGCACCTAGTGCACGCACCTGCACCTAGTGCACGCACCTGCACCTAGTGCAAGCACCTGCACCTAGTGCACGCACCTGCACCTAGTGCACGCACCTGCACCTAGTGCAAGCACCAGCACCTAGGATAGTCCGCTGCTAGTTACCGTCTCGAGGCCAGAGCCTCCTGTCGCGTCCTGCCTAAAACTATGTACTTGATTACTAATAAACTAGTTCATTTGTTAGCTAATTATTCGATCATAATCTTAATGAATATTTGTGATTATTATAGTATAGTCTTAAGAATATCGGTACCTGGAGCTGCGGTACCTAGAGCTGCGGTACCTGGAGCTGCGGTACCTGGAGCTGCGGTACCTGGAGCTGCGGTACCTAGAGCTGCGGTACCTGGAGCTGCGGTACCTGGAGCTGCGGTACCTAGAGCTGCGGTACCTGGAGCTGCNTTCACTCCCATCACCTTCACTCCCATCACCTTCACTCCCATCACCTTCACTCCCATCACCTTCACTCCCATCACCTTCACTCCCATCACCTTCACTCCCATCACCTTCACTCCCATCACCTTCACTCCCATCACCTTCACTCCCATCACCTTCACTCCCATCACCTTCACTCCCATCACCTTCACTCCCATCACCTTCACTCCCATCACCTTCACTCCCATCACCTTCACTCCCATCACCTTCACTCCCATCACCTTCACTCCCATCACCTTCACTCCCATCACCTTCACTCCCATCACCTTCACTCCCATCACCTTCACTCCCATCACCTTCACTCCCATCACCTTCACTCCCATCACCTTCACTCCCATCACCTTCACTCCCATCACCTTCACTCCCATCACCTTCACTCCCATCACCTTCACTCCCATCACCTTCACTCCCATCACCTTCACTCCCATCACCTTCACTCCCATCACCTTCACTCCCATCACCTTCACTCCCATCACCTTCACTCCCATCACCTTCACTCCCATCACCTTCACTCCCATCACCTTCACTCCCATCACCTTCACTCCCATCACCTTCACTCCCATCACCTTCACTCCCATCACCTTCACTCCCATCACCTTCACTCCCATCACCTTCACTCCCATCACCTTCACTCCCATCACCTTCACTCCCATCACCTTCACTCCCATCACCTTCACTCCCATCACCTTCACTCCCATCACCTTCACTCCCATCACCTTCACTCCCGTCACCTTCACTCCCATCACCTTCACTCCCTCATCCCACCCGTAACCCCCATAACCCCTCATAACCCTCCCCGTAGCGCCTCATAACCCCCAACTCACCCAACCCCCGTAACGCCCCATAACCCCCAGCCGTAACCCCCGTAACAAGACGCTGCGTTACAGCCGCGAAGTAATAGCGTTATGTCGCTTAGGTCTGCGCGTTCTGCTGTGTGTTATTTGTCTTGATAATTACATTCTATTTGTTACATGTAACCTCTCGTTACTATATCTGTTACTAAACGATGCTATTGATTACATGTAACTATAGAGGCCTCTAGTTACATGTAACTAGAGGTGTCTAGTTACATGTAACTAGAAGTGTCACTGCTGCCGTCACTGTACTAATGTCACTAATACACTTTTGCTCTTGTAACGCGTCACTTATTGTCACGGGTGAGGGTACAGCGGGTGAGGGTACAGCGGGTGAGGGTACAGCAGGTGAGGGTACAGCGGGTGAGGGTACAGCGGGTGAGGGTACGCAGGTGAGGGTACAGCAGGTGAGGGTACAGCAGGTGAGGGTACAGCAGGTGAGGGTACAGCAGGTGAGGGTACAGCGGGTGAGGGTACAGCAGGTGAGGGTACAGCGGGTGAGGGTACAGCGGGTGAGGGTACAGCGGGTGAGGGTACAGCGGGTGATGAGGCAGCCCTACATAGGGAGGCCCTCACCAGAGGGCGGCTGAGGGCTCATGCCCTCGCATACATCAGGGCCGCAGATCGCATATCACATGAAGACGAGCGCGCATTATGCTGCGTCATGCTCACCTGCACCCCATGCATTACACGTCTTAATTACCTCCATTACCACCCTCGTCACTGACGCGTATCTGTGATACGCCTGCAACACGCCTTAATTACCTCCATTACCACCCTCGTCACTGACGCGTATCTGTGATACGCCTGCAACACGCCTTAATTACCTCCATTACCACGACGCGTATCTGTGATACGCCTGCAAAACGCCTTAATTACCCCCATTAACACCCTCGTCACTGACGCGTATCTGTGATACGCCTGCAACACGCCTCAATTACCTCCATTACCTCATCAGGGGCGCGTATCTGTGATACGCACGTGAAATAATTTATCGTCAATTGTTTCGTGTGATTCAGGAGTCGTCGCGCCCGTTTGTAAATATTTTTAAGGAAGTCCAATAAAATTATTTGGGAATCATGACAGCATTTCGATGTTTTTATTACAACACTTTTCTTTAACTTCACTTCTTGTTTGTTCGTCTGTCTGCTACAAATCTTATAATCAATATTTATCACACTTCTACCTGTCCAATCAATCTGAAATTGTGCACACTTGCGCAAAGTTGGAAACAATGAATGAATCAATTGTCAGAATAAATAATTTTATAAAATTTATATTTTTGTTAACATTTAAAAAAAATTTTAAAATCATTTCTTTTAATATTTAAAAATAAAGTAATAAATTCAATGTAAATGTGTAACATTGCAGACACTGGATTCGTGAGAAGTGTCTTTATAAAGTAATTCGTAAACACATATTATTTGAAGACTCCAACACAAAAATGTGCATTCCATAAGCGTTTCATCAAAGCTAGAATATGAAGCATTGGCATAAAAAGAAAACGCGGACATTTCTGTCTCTTCCTAAAGCAAGAATTCAGATAACAAAAAGACTGGTGAGAAAATCCCTGCCGTAGAAGGAAGTTGTCCCCCTGCTCTGTCAGGGAGGGGGAGGTGTCTTGGGGGAGGGGGAGGCAACTCGAGCACAAACCTGTTTAGTAACCTTTGCGACGTGGTGAGGGGTGAAGTGCGTCACTCCCGGTGTGTTAGTATTCGAACGATCCTTCACCAGTGCCGCCCTATACACAAAATGCCGATCTTAGGAGGATGTTTATGCTTTGATCTGCCAGTAAGTTTATAGTAGCTAGGAAGCGGTAGACAGCTTGTTAGTCTTCTGACTTTCAAGCTGCGAAGGTCACCCATAAACCGCTAAAATTCTTTTTCAATCGTAAATTAAAATGGAAAAATACGACTTGGAAACCGTTGAGTATTGCATGCAATTCACTAAGCGCATCTTTTTGGTGGCGAGCGACGACTAAACGAGGCGTTGGCAGTCCACTTGTTGCTGCTCCTCTTGTTCTTTTTGTTACTGCTGCTCCTGTTGTTCTTGTTACTGTTGTTACTGCTGCTCCTGTTCTTGTTGTTACTGTTGTTACTTGCACTGGTTTGGATGTGTTGTGGTATGCTAGCTGTGGGTTATGGAATGGAGGTGGTGTGGTTTGTGGTGTGGTTACGGAGTGAAATTGTGGTGATGGTGTGTTGTTGAGATATCGGCCTTAGTTATACCTGTGGTGATGTGAGTGGTGAAGTGCTATTGGCGTTAGTGGTGATGTTGAGGAGAGGAGGTGGTGGAGAGTTGAGGTCACCAGCATCACGTTGGCTGCCAAATGTTGCACCGCCGATGCTGGCTGCCCTGCCTGCTTGCGGCGCTGTGTGGCCTCCATCATTACAGGCGGGCAAACATATTGTGTAAAAACAGCCAACGTGTGTGAGTATACAGCCGGTGTGTGGCCCGGGGTGAGGATAATAATAATTGAGTAAACGGCTACACCTAGACAGCCTCCCCCCCTCACCTAGACAGCCTCCCCCCCTCATCTAGACAGCCTCCCCCCCTCACCTAGACAGCCTCCCCCCCTCATCTAGAC
>NW_025930806.1:24314-33682 GCF_000764305.2 Hyalella azteca
GGCATGTACCACACGGACCACACGCGGCATGTACCACACGGACCACACGCGGCATGTACCACACGGACCACACACGGCATGTACCACACGGACCACACGTGGCATGTACCTCACGGACCACACGTGGCATGTACCACACGGACCACACAGACCACACGCGGCATGTACCACACGGACCACACGCGGCATGTACCCCACGGACCACACACAGCATGTACCTCATGTGCAACGTGCAGCTGCGGTGCGTGGTGCGTGCGGCCTGGGACCACAACGCCCAGAAATACGCCCCAGCTGCCACACATGGCGTGAGTTGCCACACGCGGTATTTGTTGCCATGCCACACACGACTAGAATCGCCACACGCGGCAAGAGTTGCCACAAAAGTTGCCACAAGGGTTAGCGTATCTACTTTTCACTAAGTTACGCACGAATGCGTAAGCGGTCGATACGCACGGCGCGTGTATACGCCGGCTTGTCACGCTAGCCACACAATTAATCCGGCAGCGCTTGATTAGTTCCGTGTGCTTGGAGTGCGTATGATTAGTGGGGCATGATGCATTTTGAGTGCGTGTTTGTATGCGTATTCTGTGCGTGTGTGCACATTTGTACGCGTATTCTGTGCGTGTGCACATTTGTACGCGTATTCTGTGCGTGTGCACATTTATACGCGTATTCTGTGCGTGTGCACATTTGTACGCGTATTCTGTGTGTGTGAACATAATTGTAAGCATAATTAGTGCATGTGTATCTGCTCCTGTCTCTACTACGCATAAGAGCGTATCTGATGTACGCAACACTAAAATCTTGACAGTAAAAACACCATTGTGCACGCTTATGCACGCTTCATTCTAAACCAAATTGAGAGCTGCACCAGCTTCTGATTACGGAATAAGACGCTGACGTGGCCCCAAATTTTGTTTGCTCGTTAAGTGAACTGACAAGCCTCCGTAACACAACAGTATTTACTTCAGCACTTTGTATTGAAATGACGAGCCTCCGTTTTACATCATTTCACGCGAGAATTTTAAACCGAACTGACAATTTACAGTTATACTTTTCCGTTTTGCATCGTTACTCTCGCTATGATGAACTTTCCCCCAAAAAATACGGAGCCGTTACCTCTTCTGATGCTCGTAACCAGAAGCTGAGGCGGCTCAAAGCAGAAGCTGGAGCGACTGTAACCAGAAGCTGGAGCGACTGTAACCAGAAGCTGGAGCGACTGTAACCAGAAGCTGAGGCGGCTCAAAGCAGAAGCTGGAGCGACTGTAACCAGAAGCTGGAGCGACTGTAATCAGAAGCTGGAGCGGTTCTTAACTATGTTAGAGATTTGACCTTACTTTGTCATACGTTCCTAACGCTCTTGTCTTTTTTGCAGACCGGCAGCAAGATCATCGGCGTCATCTATCTGGTGAGTCTTCAAGCTGATCCCTTCAATTATTGAGTAATTAGTCACTTGATTGGAGAGTAATTAACGAATTAATTGGTGAGTAATTAGTAAATAATTTAAGTTAGCGACTGAATGACGAGATCAATCATAATGGAAATCACCGACTTCTTGAGCGACTGAGTAGCCGACTCCTCAATAGGCTCCCCTTAACTGCATTATGTGGTCTCCTAAACCTCTTCATAATTGAGAATGTTGTATGCAGTGCATTGCGAGAGGCAGGGTTCTGAAATAAGGCATGGGGGTTGGTAGAGCAGGGTTCTGATCCCTGACATGAGGGTTGGTGGGGCAGGGTTCTGATCCCTGACATGAGGGTTGGTGGGGCAGGGTTCTGATCCCTGACATGAGGGTTGGTGGGGCAGGGTTCTGATACCTGACATGAGGGTTGGTAGAGCAGGGTTCTGATCCCTGACATGAGGGTTGGTAGAGCAGGGTTCTGATCCCTGATATGAGGGTTGGTGGGGCAGGGTTCTGATCCTTGACATGAGGGTTGGTGGGGCAGGGTTCTGATCCCTGACATGAGGGTTGGTTGGGCAGGCCCTATCGAAATTCGAAGACCTGTCAGCTGCTGGCACACGGACGCCCCAAATTCTTATGACAGGGTAAATTAGAAGCTCTATGTCCGCTTTAGGTTCCGGTTGCCGTAGCAAAATAAGCGCCGAAATGGAATCTTGTGTAACTACTCATCGAGCTTGGGGCGATCGTGGGGCGTGCGTAATTGGTACCTGATACGTTCGGGACAGACACGGCCGAATATGAAAAATGCTTTAAAAAAATGCCCCCTCCCTTCCCCCCCTTATGGGGGGAAGGGAGGGGGCATTTCAATCTCTGTAAGTTATATATATATGCAGTCTATATTGCACTACTCGCTCAGTTTTAAGATCAGAGCAGTCTACCAGAGGCTCAATTTCATGCAAAGANGCAGGGTTCTGATCCCTGACATGAGGGTTGGTGGGGCAGGGTTCTGATCCCTGACATGAGGGTTGGTGGAGCAGGGTTCTGATCCCTGACATGAGGGTTGGTGAGGCGGGGTTCTGATCCCTGACATGAGGGGTGGTGGGGCAGGATTCTGATCCCTGACATGAGGGTTGGTGGGGCAATGTTCTGATCCCTGACATGAGGGTTGCTGGGCAGGGTTCTGATCCCTGACATGAGGGTTGGAGGAGGAAGGCTCACAGGGAGGGGGGGCGGCAGTCTATTTTCGTTACGTTGCTCGGTTTGCTCCTAAAACAAATTCTTCGCCGCCCCCCTCTCCCGTATGGGCTGGGGGTGGATGCTCCCTAACCCCTCGTTTGGGGAACAGGGAACAACGGTGTAGAAAAGGGGGGGTAGACAAAGTAGGTGTTGAAAGGGTATTGAACAGAAGTGGTGTAAAAAGGGTGGCGAACAAAGGCGGTGTAAAAAGGGTGGCGAACATAGGCGGTGTATAAAGGGTGGTGAACAAAGATAGTATAAATAGGGTGGTGAGCAAAGATGGTATAAATAGGGTGGTGAGCAAATTAAGATGGTGTAAATAGGGTGGTGAGCAAAGATGGTGTAAATAGGGTGGTGAGCAAAGATGGTGTAAATAGGGTGGTGAACAAAGATGGTGTAAATAGGGTGGTGAGCAAAGATGGTGTAAATAGGGTGGTGAGCAAAGATGGTGTAAATAGGGTGGTGAACAAAGATGGTGTAAATAGGGTGGTGAGCAAAGATGGTGTAAATAGGGTGGTGAGCAAAGATGGTGTAAATAGGGTGGTGAACAAAGATGGTGTAAATAGGGTGGTGAGCAAAGATGGTGTAAATAGGGTGGTGAGNTGCGAGACACACGCAGGGTCTGCGAGACACACGCAGGGTCTGCGGGACACACTCAGGGCCTGCGGGACACATGCAGGGTCTGCGGGACACACGCAGGGTCTGCGGGACACACGCAGGGTCTGCGGGACACACGCAGGGTCTGCGGGACAGAGCGCGACGCGGTGGCCAGAGGAACACAATACGCCACCAGACAATGGGCGCCATGATGCCGTTGTGCTGTTGTTGTTGTTGCTGTTGTTGCTGCTGTTGTTGTGTTGCTGTTGCTGCTGTTGTTCGTTCTGCTGCTGTTGTGCCGTTGTTACTGCTGTTGTTCGTTCTGTTGCTGTTGTGCTGTTGTGATGCTGTTGTGTTGTTGTTGCTGCTGTTGTTCGTTCTGCTGCTGTTGTGTTGTTGTTGTGTTGTTGATGATGCTGTTGTGTTGTTGTTGTTGTTGCTGTTGTGTTGTTGCTGCTGTTGTGTTGATGCTTTTCCTGTCGTTGTTTTGAAGTTGTTATTATGATTTTTGGCCTGTTTCCGTTTGTTATTGTTGTTGTTTCTGGGATTTTTTTGCATTTGTTCTTGCTGTTGTTGCTTCTTTGTTGTGGCGATTGTGCCCGTTGTTGTTGCTGTTCCTCCTCCCTTTTACCTACTAGTACCGGGGTTGACAGGTGGCCTAAAAATGGCCAAGTCCGCTGACAAAAAAGGCCTATTATTCAATATTTACGAGTAAATTTGTAAATTCCGGTGCAAAATTAAATTTTAGTTTTTTTCGTACTTTTCAAAATTTAATTACGAAGTACCGACATTATAAATTTTTCCCTACAACGCAGTTGGAAAAAACTAAATCGCGGAATTTGTCCGGAAAAAAGACCCTGCAAACCACCGGTGGGCCGTGCTGTACTCAACTTGCTAACTCACTTAATCCCTGACAAGATACCTACTGCTACTTACCCTGCAGCGAGATACCCACTGACCTCCTCCACTAGATACCCCACTTACCACCCCCCCAGCAATACCTCCTAGCGAGATACCCACTTACCCCCCAGAAAGATACCTCACTTACCCCCTAGCAAGTTAATTCACTTACCCCTAGCACTAGCAAGATACCCACTTATCCCCTAGCAAGATACCCACTAACCCCCTCCCTCATTAGATACCCCACGTACCCCCCAGCAATACTTCCTAGCGAGATACCCTCATTTACATGCTAGCTAGAATTAAGGAAGTAAAAGCCCCTCACCCCCCGCGTGGGGGTCAATGCTGTAAATATCACGGGGGGGGGAAGTTGGGAGCAGTGGCACTAGGTTGAAATAATTGATGATCATTGATTGATGGGGGGGGGGGGGTGCCCCCTCCCTCACCTACCCCCCTCCCCAATAAATGTACTGCACAGTGCTCGTTCTACGCCTCATTAACATCGCAATTAGTTGATAACTGCGAGGTGTGGGGTCACGGGGCAGCAGCAATAAGAGCTGCAGCAGCACTAACTGCAGCAGCAGCACTAAATGCAGCAGCAGCAATTAGCAACCGCACTAACAGCAGCAACCTGCGGCAGCAGCAGAACTAACTGCAGTTGCAACAAACGGCAGCACTAACAGCAGCAGCACTAACAGCAGCAGCAGCAGCAAACGGCAACCGCACTAACAGCAGCAAGCGGCGGCAGCAGCAGCACTAACAGCAGCAGTGCGTGTGCCACAGGTGCTGTTGTGTTTGAGCAGCTGAAGCTTTCGTTTGTTTGTTGCAACCAACACAGACACGCGGTTACGCCGGGATGACGTTGGTAGAGAAGCTACGTTAAGACTTGTGACATTAGTCTGTCACGAGTCTGTTATAACCACGAGTCTGTCACAGCCACGAGTCTGTTATAACCACGAGTCTGTCACAGTCACGAGTCTGCTGTCTGTCACAGCCACGAGTCTGTTATAACCACGAGTCTGTCACAGCCACGAGTCTGTCACAGTCACGAGCTTGTTACAGTCACGAGTTTGTCACAGTCACGAGTCTGTCACAGTCACGAGTTTGTCACAGTCACGAGTCTGTCACAGCCACGAGTCTGTCACAGTCACGAGTCTGTCACAGTCACGAGTCTGTCACAGTCAGTAGTCTGTCACAGCCACGAGTCTGTCACAGTCACTAGTCTGTCACAGTCTCGAGCCTGTCACAGTCACTAGTCTGTCACAGCCACGAGTCTGTCACTGTCACTAGTCTGTCACAGCCACGAGTCTGTCACAGCCACGAGTCTGTCACAGTCACTAGTCTGTCACAGTCACTAGTCTGTCACAGCCACGAGTCACCACGAGTCTGTCACAGTCACTAGTCTGTCACAGTCACGAGTCTGTCACAGCCACGAGTCTGTCACAGTCACGAGTCTGTCACAGTCACCACGAGTCTGTCACAGTCACTAGTCTGTCACAGTCACTAGTCTGTCACAGTCACTAGTCTGTCACAGCCGCGAGTCTGTCACAGCCACGAGTCTGTCACAGTCACGAGTCTGTCACAGTCACGAGTCTGTCACAGTCACGAGTCTGTCACAGCCACGAGTCTGTCACAGCCACGAGTCTGTCACAGCCACGAGTCTGTCACAGCCACGAGTCTGTCACAGTCACGAGCCTGTTACAGTCTCGAGTCTGTCACCGTCACGAGTCTGTCACAGTCACGAGTCTGTCACGATATGGGTGACAGAATCACGTAGCTGTCACTCTTCCGTCTACCTGTTACCTGTTCATCTGTCACTACCGCCTGTCCCCGACACAATCTCCCCCGTCTCTCCGTCTACTCGTGCGTGTCATGCTAGACGGGGAAAGTTCTTTATCCGTCTTTGTGACGCGTGACCGCTGCCAGCCGCACCGTATCCCAGATAACAGACGGTCACAGTAGACGGAAGCTGCAACAGTAGACGGAAACTGCAACAGTAGACGGAAGCTGCAACAGTAGACGGAAACTGCAACAGTAGACGGAAGCTGCAACAGTAGACGGAAACTGCAACAGCTGACAGTAGCTGCAACAGCTGACAGTAGCTGCAACAGCTGACAGTAGCTGCAACAGCTGACAGTAGCTGCAACAGCTGACAGTAGCTGCAACAACAGACAGAAGCTGCAACAGCTGACAGTAGCTGCAACAACAGACAGAAGCTGCAACAATTGACCAAACCATCAAGTACAGACAATGTTGCGGGCTATCTATCATACTTCTATTAAACTGGCCAACTGGCTGGTATAAATACGATTGGAATAAAAGCTATCACATTTATTGAAACCATGGCTAGATCCCGGCACCTATTTTTCTATATCTGAGAATCGCAATGTTGAGAATAGTGGTAAAGGAAAATAGTCTCGAGCGAGATTGGAACTAAGAGCTTCTCTACGGATGGAAACAAGCATTATTACAATATCTATAAACAAATCAGACTTTTACATGTACGTATACGGTATACGAAACATATACGATATAAATCACCTGACTGACCGACCGTATGACAATGACTGTAAACAGACTCTTACCTCACTGGTCTGCTTTTCAAGGAACAAAGCCGGTTTAGAAATAGGTCTACTATAAAATTTCGGCCGTGAGTAGGCCCAAGCCTGAAGGTATTCCTGCTCCACGGGAGTCTGTTGCATCAGAAGCGACGATGACAGACAGACCTTCAATGAGTTAGCTGGTGTCGTCTGCAAATCACGTTGGTGCATAAATGCACCGACGTCTCGCATTCCTATAACGAAACTAGAAATAAACGCACTCCTGTTGCCACGACCGTAGCATGAAGACTATTGTTTGAGCCACCGTCAGCAATTTTGAAATAATGCAGCAACCCCTATAGAAACTAATCAAATAACCAAGAGAACAATTAAGCGACTAGCTTTACAGGCCGTCCAGAGATGGAAGACAACACCTATCCATACCTCTCCCCATACCAGAGCCCCAATCTTCACCTCCACACTACCTTCGGGCTATTTTTGTAGCCCTCTAGTATTAGTTTTATGAATGAGGTATCATTGCAGTAACATTGCAGCTTCTAGGGTTCATTGAGGCATCAAGTTTGAAGCGCGCCCGTTGGTTCGGGGAAGGATAAGACGGAAAGCGGGGCGTTGTAATATAAGCTGACAATGATGTTGGGATGGTAGGGACCATGTGAGGTTTTTTAAAACACCTTTCCACTTGCTCAATGTGAGGCACAACCTTATAACCCAACTAATGCGTTGCAGTGTAACTCTACAACCCTGCCCCACAGGTGAGCGCCCTCCTCAACAGCCTGATGCTGACGGTGGTAACGCTGATGCTGTGGGTGATAGACCTGCTGCCGCAGGTTCTGGCCATGCTTGAGACTGCGCTCCTTGAGGGCGCTCATCAGGTCCAAGACGGCTCACACGACGCTCACGACCACGGTGCTCACGATCACGGTGCTCATGAGCACGGCTCCGACGACTATGAGGACTCGGCCGAGTTCAGGAACGGCACCGACGCGTCCGTGGAGAACATCAAGGAGGCCTTGGAGGTCCTTAAGTCAAGTGTCATGGCTGGTGAGGCTGCGAATCATATCATGAGGTTATTATCATATCATGAGGTTATTATCATATCATGAGGTTATTATCATAACGAGGTTTGTTCGATTGGACGATGGGCGCAGACTTGTGGCGAAAATAACGTTTCTAAGATAATGCGTTAAGTCAGATGATCGAAATGAAAAAGAATTATGAAGCACGAGGAATTTATCATTTCGATTTAGTTCTGCAGAGTGAAGAAGGTAAAATGTACAATACAATATACCAAGCCAACTGTAGACCACTTCTCAATGATGAATCAGGGTACTATTTAAGCATTAATTCTAAACGTATGCACGTCACGATTAATACCCTAAATATATGTACGTTACTGAATAACTTGCCCGGTGCCTATCATGAACAATTCCTTAAGGTCCTAGCTAGGGCTGAGACCTACTGTACAAGACGAAACATTTACCTAAATATACCTATTTCATATAGCATAAACCACAATGAAACAATTTCTAAATCTGGGGTTACACAATGGTCCGATTTCGAACAAGCTGAAAGCTGGATTACTGCCATTAGGCATAGAATTTC
Organism: Hyalella azteca; assembly: GCF_000764305.2. Classification (NCBI taxonomy): domain Eukaryota; kingdom Metazoa; phylum Arthropoda; class Malacostraca; order Amphipoda; family Hyalellidae; genus Hyalella; species Hyalella azteca. Next base: position 32,613 of record NW_025930806.1, read on the forward strand.
ATCAATTAATCAAAATATTTTCACGGCTCTACGAACATCGACGAAGTAGTGTCGAGAATGAGTGGGAAATTTAGATTATTTATAAAATGGATATAATCATTGGTGATGTAAATAATCGAGAATAATGAAGGTGGTCAAAGAAAATTTAGCTAATCTGAATCATCGGAAGTGAGCTGCAGTATTTAGGTAACCCGTGTGATGGCGGAATGCTGGAGTGATTTGATGCTAATCATAATTAGGTGAATTATCAGTGACACTGAAACAGTTATAGTTAAGCTGGTAACAGTCAGAGTAACGTTGGTAACCCTACAGTGAAGGTGGCGGTGCTGGTGCTGCTGGTGCTTGCCATCCTGAGCGTGATCACCTCGTCGATGCTCATCCACGGCGTCAGGAAGGTAGGCTTTTGTTCGCAGGGTCGCCCCAGGGGGATTTTAGGGTCGCCCCAGCTTCTGGTAATCCATATCAGAAGCTGCTGCGTCTGAAAATTTTTACTGGGTAGCGTTTATTTTAGGGTCGCCCCAGCTTCTGATTAGAGCCTGTCCTTGTTCTGATTGAGGGAACTTTGGATTTGCGCCCTTTTTTGTTGGGGTTTCTCATTTAATCACCCAGTTACTATTGAATTAACTCTCAACATGTATATTGAAATGTGAAGAAACTTTTATCGTAGAGACTTAATTGAATGTTGCCGAATTCATGGAAGTGTGACACAGGCATTTTCGATTGGAGGATCATTGATAATAAACTAATAAATTTGAATATCACCGTGGGCCGCCCCGTGTCCTTGAGTTTAAAAAAATAGTTTAGTTTAGTAGTTAAGTTTAATAATAATGAAATAGTTTAATGTACATCCTTTCACCTTCTGTGACTAAGCCACATGCCAATACTACCAAATCCCACTTCCTTTGAACCACCACACTTCTCTGACCAACCTACACCCATCTTACACTACCCCGGTCCCTTTCTAGCTCATCACACATCTACCTCATCACACATCTACCTCATCACACATCTACCTCATCACACATCTACCTCATCACACATCTACCTCATCACACATCTACCTCATCACA
>NW_025930806.1:33758-140040 GCF_000764305.2 Hyalella azteca
GAGGTGGACGGTGGAGTAAGTGATGTGGACGGTGGGGTACGTAAGGTGGACGGCGGGGTACGTAAGGGCACGTGAGGTGGAGGGTGGGGTACGTGAGGTGGACGGTGGGGTACGTAAGGTGGACGGTGGGGTACGTAAGGTGGACGACGGGGTACGTAAGGGCACGTGAGGCGGTTAGTTGAGTATGTTTCGAGGACGTGATAAAGTAGACTGAGCGCTAAGAGGACATGTGTATATACGAAGGTAGATGAGTATGCCTGAGGGTAGATATGAGGGTATGTGAGGGTAGTTGTGTGTATACATGGTGCAAGCGATGGTATGTGAGTTATTAAATTGGTATGCGGAAATAAACGATAAATACGAGAATTAGAGCTGTGGGGCGGTAGACGGTGGTTAGGATAAGTAGAATGTTATATGTAATCAACACTTCCTATCATCCGGCGCACTTTTTTTACCAAGTGTGCCGCCACACGCATGCTATGCGCACAAAAGTCTCGGTTGATGCGTACAAATGCCGCGGTCCATTTAGACGCATGTTGCGTGTGCATTTTTACGCATTGCGTTACATGCACGTCATCGTATGCGTAGAATGCGTGCGCATAGCATGTGCATTTATACAGAGTCTGCGTTTATGTAGAGGATTTAATCACGAACAATTTACGCTTACATTATGTCTGTGCCTGTGCATCACCTGCACTTATGTCGAGTCTTTATTCGCGCAACGTACAGAAATAATCGTATTTTGTTCAGTAATTTTGAAATATTTCAATTCGATTTATAAAAATACAAATTGTAGTTGGTTGGTCGACCTAAGGATTTCGGAAGCGTTTGCAGACATTGGAGATTGGGGCTTGCCGTTCAGAAAGTTAATAATAATGTTTAATTCGAGAATGGCTTGGGACTCCTGCCTTACATTGCCTACATGGAATTAGTTTAATTATTTAATTATGCGCACCATCATGTCCTTATGTCATTAGTAGTCTCACTTCTAACCACTAACTACTACCATTAATTGTCCACGCAATAGTTAACAGCCACTGTCGAATTTGTCTTAATATTATGAGTTAATTTCTTGTTTAATATTTATAATGAATTAGTTGAGTATAATTGTATAGACTCAAGACCTGAGTCGTTACTTCCTGTAATTTTTTTAAGTGAAATTTCGGGGGAAACTTTACATGGAATGTTGCTGCAATTCTACGCTGGTGTAACTTGTGTGCAATTCTACGCTGGTGTAACTTGTGTGCAATTCTACGCTGGTGTAACTTGTGTGCAATTCTACGCTGGTGTAACTCAGAATTCTGTCGGGTTAAAATTTTTCTATGTAATTGCTTTGCTATTTGCGTTATTGCCATGTTTCATATCTTGTGACATTACATTATTTTTTGTACTTCATCACAATCGCGAGTATTTTCAATGTACATGACCTAGACGTCTTTACTATGACCTGCAATAATGCACATGTTTCCATTATCGTTATCCTCGATGTCTATCACAAATCTTGGCTACCTCGGCCCTTTGTCTACCTAAATTGAAAAATCTGAATTTTGTGTACTATCTTTTCGGTAATTTCAACCCATTTTCAGGCTATTTTTCAACCAATTTTGAGGATATTTTTATCTCAATTGTAAACTTCACGTTTGCACCTGCACAAACCAGCAATTTCTTGCCCATTTAATGTTAAATTAATTATAGAAGTTAAACAATTGCTAACGTTAGTTAATCAGTTAACTTCGCGGTCAAATGGCAGTTAACTGATCCTTTAAATATCAACTATTATAAAATTAAACAGTTCGCCATCTTATTTTGTATTTCGGGCCCGTGGCCCCTCTTTTGTCGGGCACGTGGCCCCTCTTTTGTCGGGCACGTGGCCCCTCTTTTGTCGGGCACGTGGCCCCTCTTTTGTCGGGCACGTGGCCCCTCTTCTGTCGGGCACGTGGCTCCTCTTTTGTCGGGCCCGTGGCCCGTATTTTGTCGGGCACGTGGCTCCTCTTCTGTCGGGCACGTGGCCCGTCTTTTGTCGGGCACATGTACGGCTCATATACATGCATCAATTGGTGTTTTATGACACACTTATATCTAGGCAAGTGGGTCACAAAAATTGAACTCTGACCAATGCATCGTAGTGCGCAGGTTTTGCTACTTTCATTGAAATATAACAAAGGAAGGCACGAGTCTACTGTTCATTATCCTACTTCTACGTTGTTACTTCTACGTTACTTAACATCCACGATGGAGAGTAAGTGTGTATCGTTTGCTAATTCTCATTGAAAAAATAGATGAGCGAAGTGTAGTGTATAGAAATCGATAGTTTTATTTTTGAATAACCCATATTTTTCCTTGGAATTGGGCGACATCGCTTAATAAATTTACGTCGCGTGAATATTAAGTCCTTAGTCATTAATTTCCTTCAAGCTCTATGTTTTTAAAACGGTTTCTTTTTTATTTTCTGGACAATTTTTATAATATGCATTATTTCTTCTTAGGTGACAATTATTGATAAGATTTGCTTATCAACAGATCCTTTAGTTGTCATAATTATTATTGCTTTATTCATACTTTGTAGCGTATATCTAATCAAGAGTTGCCAGTAACCATTCGATAAAACTCATTTGATCGAATCCACTTAAATTGCAATCTCAGTGCATTTTACGTCCGTCTCAATCCTCGCTCTGTGTGTTTGCCCCCATATTTGAATCTGTGACAAGATAAACACGATGCGTGCTGGCAACAGTGATCAATGTATAGCCCTGGGCCAAATTCCTTACAATAAACTTAGGATGATACGAGGACATGTAATAATCAACAGGATGCGGAGCCTACGCATGAATAGTCGCCGTCCGACCAACGCCAGCTTCACCCCAAGGTGAAGCTACGTCGCGTGTACACGTGTATAGTTGAAATAAACTTCATTTGTCATGAAATTACTGTGTTCGGGAGTTTCGTAACGCTTCTTTGTGTCTCATGATTGTGCTTCTGAATCAATGCATTAATTTATCGCACGAATACATAAACGAAAAATTAACAGTCATACTCGTCTCTATTATTAGTTGCTTATAGCAATTTATTTATTAATAATATATTTTTTTTATTTTAATAATTTGCATTAAATTTAAAAAACAGCGAACAGACAAGACTAACATGGAATAATAAATAATAACAAATTACTACTTCCGTTAACAAAATGTCACAATTGAAACCGTAAAATACGTTTTCTTTGATGAACAAACGTACACAGAAAATTTCTCGGGCTGACTACACAAGATCTGGGAGGGACAGCAACAGCCTGTTGCTGCTGTGGTCGATATCTGCTCTCAGCTCTCTGAATCCTTCTCTCCGTAGAGAGCTTTGAGTCTCTTGCAATCCTCTTCTACCTTCAAATTCTAGTTCAGTGTTATAATTATTGTATTGTTCTCATGAGTTATATGTAATGGAACTCGCGTCTTGGCGACACTCTATATACCTATATATTTACATGACGTAATTTCGATCCATGTCGCACATTCGGCTGATAATTTTCGATGGCGCAAATCGGAAATCCTGGGAGGAAAAATTGTTCACGAATGGATGAAGAGGAACCAAGGACAAATTACTTTCTTGGATGATGCACTTAGCGGAGAGATTCTCAATTTGTCAATATTCATAAAAACAGTTTGAGTGTCGAGGAGGAAATCTAATAAAATAATCTATTCGTTTACGACAAAAAGTTTCCACCAAACAGGCAGAATGATCGAAAGGCAATCTGCTAAACAGGAAATTTGATGCCTGGTTAATTCACAGAGCAATAATGCCGAAGGATGGACACTTATCCATAGAATATGTGGATGTGAGGGACATTGTCAACTGAACACAGCTGGCAACGAAGAGAGCGGCGCGGCTTCAGTGAAGTGAGTGAACAGCGAACAGTGATGGCCTGGCCGTCATAGTGTGAGGTGGTGTCGAAATCGTCTTTCTGAACGCACACTTCCCCATGTTATAAAGCGAAAATAAATAAAAATTATGATCGATTGATTGCGATGAATTTCGAGTTTGGCTGATAAACTTTGTAAAGGAACAAAAGTTTGGGCGAAGAGATTGTTACAAATCTTCATGTGATGCATTAGGTATAACTTTAGTGTAGGTATATAGATTAACCTCCATACCTCACACGACCTTCTATCCCTCGCACGACCTTCTATCCCTCACACGACACTTCTATACCTCACACGACCCTCTATCCCTCACACGACCCTCTATCCCTCACACGACCGTCTATCCCTCACACGACCCTCTATCCCTCACACGACCCTCTATCCCTCACACGACCCTCTATCCCTCACACGACCCTNTATCACCACCACTCACGCGCCTTCACCACCGCCACTCACGCACCCCTATCACCACCACTCACGCGCCTTCACCACCGCCACTCACGCACCCCTATCACCGCCATTCACGCACCCCTATCACCACCACTCACGCTGTCGTGAGTGGTTCACTGTGTCCAGTACAGTGCGTCACTGTGCGTCATTTCCGCACGTCTTCTCCTCAATAAGTTACCGCCCTCTAGCAGCGCTTCATTAGCTGCGTAATGGCAGGCAGAAGGCTAGGGCATGAATAATGAATATATTATGAAATAATTTATTTGGCAGTATAGAAATATATTATAATCGCTATTTAATAATCTGAATGAAATTTGGCTTTCAATGGGGTGAGGAAGCCGTTTAATTGTCCACAGATAAATAAGTTTCTTCTATCATGGTGAAGTAATGTGATAATTCACATGCGTTTTTATTATGAAGTCATGCGCATGAGATAAATGGTTGCGATGTCGGTGAGAAACAAAGCTGAACGTTCATTCCACTATACGTGGAAATTTGTTATGTAATTAATGAGATAAACTTGAGACACAGAGTGGATAAAACTGAAAAAAGGATAAGTAGTGCGCAGAAAAGAAGCGCGTAAAAGTGAAGCGTTGGTAGAAACAGATTTCAGTGGCCTTCTGATGGAGGTTTATTGGGAGGAGTTGAGGAGCTTGCTTGTGAAGGACTTGAAGTGGACGAAAAAAAAGTTCCTGCAAGTTGAACATTTGAGACTTGCCCCGGCTCAGTAACCGACACCACCCACTCCTGCACAGTGTGACGTGCCCACCACTGATCTGCACACTCGTCATCTCAACCTGAATCTTCACCCATCGCTCATCCATACACCCGCGACTACTCTCTTCAGCCACTTCAGCTACCACTACCACTCACCCATACACCCGCGACTACTCTCTTCAGCCACCACTCACCCATACACCCGTGACCACACTCTTTACCCACCACCAACTAACTATCTGCCATAATAATACCAACAGTCCACAACCACTACACTAACCACCCCCCCACTATCACTAACCACCCCCCACTATCACTAACCACCCCCACTATCACCCGCCCTCACCACCACCACTGCAGTAACTACCACCACCTGCACCACCATTTTCACCACCTCCATCACTCACCACCACCTCCACCACCACCACCACCACCACCAACATCACCCGCCGCCGCGATGTTTTCGGAGGCGGCGCTGCCGGCGGAGGCGCTATGCGAGGAGCCTGACTTCACGACCTTCGAGAACAGGAGCGGCCTCACGGAGGACATGAAGTTCCTGGCCTCAATGCCTGAGCTCTGCGACGTCACCTTCCTGGTGGGGGACACCCGCGAGCCTGTGTGTGCTGTCAAGGCCGTGCTGGCTGCCAGGAGCAGGTGGGTGCTGGCTGCCAGGAGCAGGTGGGTGCTGGCTGCCAGGAGCAGGTGGGTGCTGGCAGCCAGGAGCAGGTGGGTGCTGGCAGCCAGGAGCAGGTGGGTGCTGGCAGCCAGGAGCAGGTGGGTGCTGGCAGCCAGGAGCAGGTGGGTGCAAAAATAGAATACAAAGGCCAAAACAATGTTATGGTAATTATAGCGTGACCGGAGTTTTTTAATTTCAAATACAGATTCTAATATTGCATCTAACGCCTTGAATGCAATAAAGACAACGACACACATCGCCGATTTACCAGCAAACAAAACACGGTAACGAAGACTGTCTTATGACCTCAAAAACAACAACACGATAACAGAAACAGCAATACTGGACAAGCCTGGCTATAACATAACACGCTGTTCTCACAGGGTGTTCCACAAGCCCTGATCACAAGATAACACGCTGTTCTCACAGGGTGTTCCACAAGCCCTGACCACAAGATAACAAGCTGTTCTCACAGGGTGTTCCAAAAGCCCTGACCACAAGATAACACGCTGTTCTCACAGGGTGTTCCATATAAGCCCTGGCAACAAGATAACACGTTGTTCAAGGTGTTCCACAAGCCCTGACCACAAGATAACACGCTGTTCTCACAGGGTGTTCCACAAGCCCTGACAACAAGATAACACGCTGTTCTCGCTGTTCTCACATGGTGTTCCACAAGCCCCGGCAACAAGATAACACGCTGTTCTCGCTGTTCTCACATAGTGTTCCACAAGCCCCGGCAACAAGATAACACGCTGTTCTCGCTGTTCTCACATAGTGTTCCACAAGCTCCGGCAACAAGATAACACGCTGTTCTCACAGGGTGTTCCACAAGCTGCTCTACGCCGCCTACTCCCCCCAGAAAAAGAAGGAGGCCACGACGAGGGAGAACAAGATCAAGATGTTCCTGAAGAGGTCGTCGGAGCCGCTGCTCAACCTGCAGGGCTCTGGTCAGCCCAGCCGACCAGGGGTGAGCACTGCATACTTTAGGACGTCTACAAAGTAAAAAGAATTTCAATATACAAAATATTTCTGTATTATATACATACTGTTTATACACAAGGTTACATTCTTATGCACGTGTTACATTTTGTTGAAGCATTTTTATTAGTTTTTAGCGCATTTTCTCACTTATGGAAAAAATTGCCCTATTGCGCTCGTCATGTCCGTCTGTCTGTCCGTCTGTCCTTGACTTCATGTATTCGTCGACGAGCAAATTTCTTGACTCTGTCACTCACTGCAGTGAGAACTGAGTTATATTTTTTTGCTTCTATTGTTTCATATATGTTTTTTGTATTTTGATATTTTATACCGTGAGTTTGTCAAGCTCCACTGTTTACAATGTTTGTAGATCCATTATTTACATTTTTAAACAACACTGAAATCTATTATCATCTATGTAGGTCTCTGCAAGAAATTGCCTACGAAAGTTCAGGTTTAGTCTGCGATTTTTTATCAGAAAATGAAGTCATATGTCATAAATATTAGAATACCTACTGTAAGTCATACAGCTCGTTCATGCTTTTATTTTAACCTTGAAACATTAAAAATGAGAGCTCCTAGCATAGATTGTAAAGATAGATCAGCGGTAACTTCTCTACTAATATTTTCCGTAGTAATTACTGTAAAGTTTTGGAACGATTTTAGAATTTTAAATAATTTATAATCTGTTTATTCCGACTTCATTGCTATACATTTAGTGAAACCGCTTCTAGTATCGCCAGAAAGAATTCGATTCAATTCCGATGTGAATAGGAGAGTAGAACTAAGTCAACGGTAGATTGACCAATGTAATGACCAGACGTTTCAATAAAGGTCTCATTCACATTTTTACTCATCATTCATAACGAGTTGCACAGAGTGTACATTGCACAATTAAACTATTTTTCACTTCATTCCGAAAATACAAATCGTTGTCTTCGTCGAACCAAGTATTTACTTTTAGCTACAGTTCCACTTCCATGTGTACAATAATATATTTGCGTCCACCTTTAAATGACTTTATTATTTGTTAATTTATTTTAAATTAACTCCGTTCAGTTAGTCTCCCATATAGCATGTACACTTTGTACAGTACTTCAAGTCTTTTTATAATTTAACATTGTTTACCTACATCTTGATCTTGTTACTTTTTTATGAATCCCTTTTTTAAAATTTAATAAATAGCGTTAACTATTAAATTTTCATGCTGCGGGTAGTTACCGAGTTCAATGAAATGCACTAACATTTAATTTTTGTATATAAATATATAAATTCTATTTCTTCAAATTCTATCATAAATGTAATAAATTATGTTAATATTGTTGAATTACTGAGCACTTGAGATGAAAATAGATAAAACCTCCGAGCAAATTATTATTTTTGCTTTCAATGCAGTTTAAATTAAATAAAATAATGTACAGATTATTATTTCCTAAACCCCCAACGCAACGAAAAGCTTGTTTACTTACGTATAAAATATGCTAAGTTTAATACTCGACCACATCGAGAGGACGCCATGTCGGATGTTTTCTTCAACTCGCTTGTACGTCAGTCCACCCACCGTTATTTGTTCCCTTATATATATGACGCACAGAGATGAACCATCCTACTGCAAATTGATATGACTCGATTAAAATTCACTGATGCTTCTTGTTTACAACTCCCTATAACAGTAGAGTATTGTTAACCTCGTTTCAACATGTTTACAACTCACTATAACTTGATTGCAGCGCTCGGCATACTCGAACAAGTTGGACACCATCCCCGAGGTAACCCCAGCCAGTTGAACCCTCTTTTCTGAACCTTTTCAAGCCCTAATTTAATTAAACAGTTATTCCTTCAGGACAGAAGTCTTACTTTTCTCAATTCTCATTACAAATCCCAGCCAGGATATTGCCGTCTTAGCGATTGCTTCTTCTTCGTCGCTCCAGGTTCGCCTGTGGCTCTCAATAAGGTTCTGGGGTTCAGATGGGGTTCAACCCCACAAGTCCAAGCAAAGAAAACGACCATGAATATAAAACAAGGATCATCAACATGAACGTTCTTTGCGGAAAGTTCATTATTATAATAACTACTAATCAAAATCACCATTATGAATTAGCAGCTTTGTACTGAACTTCCTTGCTTGGACATCAAATTCCATCGTAATTCGCTTCTATTTATTGCATTAAACTTTTCTTCTTTAAATTATCATATATGCATCAAGTGTCCTTGTTTGCGACGTGTGAATAACGTATACCAATACACTTGCACATTGCACGACTTTGCGCACACGTAACTATCGCTTATCTAATGTATATCACTTGTCTTCGTATAAATAGCATTTCAGACATCTTCCTTCTCTAACGTTTCCCTATCGTATAACTGAATTCCCGCACTATATGCACCGCTAGACGCATCTCGTCTCCTCTAGTTCATAATTGAATGCTTCTAATATTTACCATTAACTCTTGACTGAAATCTGTCCCGTTACTTTTAGCCTGTCTTTCGTGCGCCTATAAAAGACCCATTTTCAGCTATTGAAAATTGAATAAAACGTGCTGCTTGCAGTTTACAGTGTCAACTTAGCTGTATGTGATCGTGGCGTATTTCGCGATTTTTCTGCTAGATAAATGATTAGAAATAATCTCTAGTACACTCTAAAATTGTCCTATACTGTCCGGCATCTGCTAATATCCGATAAAGTTTGATATATCCTAATAACTTTTCTTGTCTGGTCTAAAATCCAGGCCGCGGCGCTCGTAATGCAGTAGAGGCGATAATGAGCGCAGAGCGGACGGAGTTGCGCCTTCATGCAAAGAAATGAGTACGATTTGTCCACATAGAGACGCACTTATAGCAAATTTGTGGTTCATCCTGATCCAGTTTGCTCAGGATAAAAGGCGTATCATTGCTACGTGTTGAAAGTGTGTTAATATTGGGACAACGTGATCGATTCGTTTTTCTGAGTTTACGTCAACTACTTGTACTTTAAATGCAACGTCACTCTACGTAATTAATTCACGAGCTATTTTTCAAATCACCAGTGCCGCGGCCTGTAGAATTGACATCGCACTCTCTTATACCATCAAATATAATCCAATAATATAATCTTTTAAAAGTATGTGTTGCTAATGATCATCTAATATCATCCATGAATGTGAAATATCACTATATATAAAATAACATAATCTGAATTGGCTTCATATTGTAATCATGAAACATTATCTAACCCCGTTTTTCTTCGTATTTTATTTAGACTTCATCTGTCATCCTTTAACATTTCAAATCATCTCCTACCTCCACATCATCCTACCAAATTAATTAACCTTTGGTGAAATGCGCGTCTTAATTATAATTTTTCTAATTATATTCGTATATGGACAAAGTATAGTCAATTTATAGAAGATAACCGTTGTTTGAAGACATTTAGAGTTTTGGTTATTATGCTCCACCGTTACTGTGGGTACCATTAAGACAGTCAACCAAAGTTGCTGGTCTAATTCAGGCCAGGAAAAATAAGGACGGGCGCTTCACGAAGCATACGTTGTGGTTCAACAACAGAACTTTGCATGAAAGCCTATTGTCAAAGTCATCGTTCAACTGTGATAGAAGAATCCTGACAAAACATTGCACAACATCGTAGTTCGTCACGTTAACATCTTGCTGTACCATCACACTCATATCTAAAGTTCCCATGCAGCCGCAGGGCAACGTGCACCAGACGCTCATTATCGAGGAGTTTGAACCTGACGTCTTCAGGCAGCTCATAGAATACATCCACACAGGCTGTGTGACTCTGCAGCCCAGGACTCTGCTAGGTGAGGTTCTGGCAGTCCAGGAATCTTCTAAGTGAGGTTCTGTGTGGTGCACAGTCTGCAGCTCAGGGTTTTGCTGAACGAGTGCATGAGAACGACCATGCATCATGAAATTCCGTGAATTATTGTGTGTTTTGGATAAACAATATGTGTGATTGCGCTGCCTACAACCCCTTTGGGCGATTGTATGTGTCACTCTGCAGTTAGATCATAAACTGCAACGCCTCGGCTTCGAGAAGCTATGCAGCTCTAATCAGAAGCTGGGGCGGCTCTAATCAGAAGCTGGGGCAGTTTTCTATATTGTTTGAGTCATAGCAACGCCCCCGCAGGTCTCATGAACGCAGCGGACTACTACGGCCTGGACGAACTGCGGCGCGCTTGCTCAGGCTTCGTGCAGTGCTGCATCAACGTGGACACCGTGTGTGCCTTGCTGGCCTCCGCTGAGCGATACATCCAGTACAAGTGTACCAAGTCCATGGTGCAGAAGGTGAGTGCAGTTTGTCCTGTACAAGTGCACCAAGTCCATGGTGCAGAAGGTGAGTGCAGTTTGTCCTGTACAAGTGCACCAAGTCCATGGTGTAGAAGGTGAGTAAAGTTTGTCCTGTAGAAGTGCACCAAGTCCATGGTGCAGATGGCGGGTGCAGTTTGTCTAGTACAAGTGTATCAAATGTGTTGTGCTAAAGTGCAGTATGTACATAACACTGCATTTCAGTTCGCATCATTCAGTGCTACCCGTTCTTGTGCTTCATTCAACGATATAGGAGTGAACCAAGTTAATTTGGTTTCCTGTAGATCGTGGACCGAACAATTCAACTTCGGTTATGGTGCATCATGTGCAATCTATGGGCTTCCATACGCCACATCACCTTCTCCCACATAACCTTTTCCTTCCCCTCCAGGGAAGAGTACTCCGTCTTCTTCCCTCCACAACCCCTTCCGTCACCCTTGGCTTCCGCAGGTGCTGGAGTTTGTAGACGAGCACGGCAACGAGGTCTTGAACTTGGGGTCATTTACGCTGCTGCCCCAGCACGTGGTGCGCCTCATCATGGCGAGGGAGGAGCTCAAAGCGGACGAGTTCACCAAGTTCCAGGTGGGTTTATGGGAGCCTGACTGGCCTTGGTGCTGCTGTGTTGAGGGCAGGAAGGCTTAGTGGTTCTGTACTGCAAGCAGGAGCACCTTGCTACTAGCCCCTAATGGCCTTGAAATATGTCCAGAGGAGCTCCCTTGTGAGCGCAGCTTCGTTACACGTAACTATACCTATGTTCCTGTATACCAGTGGTTCCCAAACTTTTTCAGGCTGGCGCCCCCTTTGGCTCCCTAGTGAATTTCTAGCGCCCCCCACAGACATACGCCTCTTTCTTGAAATTTAGTACGTTGAAATTTTAAAAGATAAAGGTTAAACACAAATGTGTATATCACAAATAGAATTCCATTTAGTGAACCAATATGTTCTTCAGCTGTTTTAACTGTTTCAGCACTAGAAACCTAGGACGTCTCGGGCGAATTTAGGGCCGGACTCGTGGCTGGTCTAACGACCAATCTCCAAATTCAATTATCAAGTAATATCTCCCAAACTAATGAACGCAGCTCTGTGAAACTTGGAACATATATTCATCAAAACCTAACGGTGATGTTTAGCTCGTAATTATTTTTTTATTTTACCTTCATTCGTGAGTTACGCGTACATTGCGAAACAGGCCGAAATTCGCAGTGATCAAAGAATTTCTCCCAAACTATTGAACAGTTTTGAACGAAATTTTGAATATACATTCCTAACTACCAGACGGTAATTTTTTAGCTAATAAGTTTTTTTCGGTTTTACCTTCGTTTGCGAGTTTTTTTTTTTCATTTCACAGTCATTCCTGACTTCACACTTCCTTATATTCGACCGGTATCGCCTGGTAATTTGTCACTTAAATTCGCGGCGATCACGAAATTTCAAATCCAATTTCAAGGAAAGTTTGTATATAAATACCTAACCTCTCAACGGTGATGTTGAGCTCGTGACGATTTTTTTATTTTGCTTTCGATCGCGAGTTATACAGATATAGGAGGAACGACCGGCTTTTCTACCGGCCGGTGTAACCAAGAGCCTTATACGTATAGCCGTATAACTCGCAAACGAAGGCAAAACGAAAAAATTTTAAACATCACCGTTGCTGAGGTGAGATATTTAAATACTAAGTTTCGTTCAAAACTGTTCAGATGTTTGGAAAAAATTTCTTGATGACTGCGAATTTAAGCATGTATTGCTGTTTAAATCACGAATGAAGGTGAAATAACGAAAAAAAACTCGCGAACGAAGGCACGATCGAAAAAATTTTTACGAGCTAAACATTACCGTTCGGTAGTTGGAATGTAAATTCAAAATTTCGTTAGAATCTGTTCAGTAGTTCGGAAGAAATTACTTGATCACTGAGAAATTCGAGCCGTATTAATAATAATAATAGCGGTTTCAGCGTTTATTAGGCCGTAGGCTTAATAAACGCTTAGGCCGTAGGCTTAATATTCAGCTTGTTGAGGTCTCGAACTCAAAACTCACTGATTAAATTCTACCGTGCTTGACCGCCCGGCCTCCCTGCCGATTCTGACCAGAAACTGGCGCACAGAGCTGGGATCGAACCCGCGCCTCTCTGCGCCAATCTTGGTACTCTGAACTGTAACCACTGGGCCACCCTGCCATATATAACAATGGCAAAAACAAACGATGGCAAAATTCAAACAATTTTCACGAGCAAAACGTTATCGTTAGGTTCTAATGAATACGTGTACCAAGTTTCATCGAGTTAAGTTCATTAGTTTGAGAGATATTCCTTGATCATTGAATTTGAAAATTGGCCGTGAGACCAGCCGCGAGTCCGGCCGTTAATTTGTCCTAGACGTAAACCCAGGAGAGGTAAAAAACAGATCTGGGTGAAAAAACCATCGCTGGGAGTCATTTGCTGCGCGGGTTGTGTACAAATCGTCAAACAAACGTTCGAACTTCTGACATTGACTTCGGGCTATCGCCCCCCTTATCGCCCCCCTACCGCCCTCTTCTTCCTTACCGCCCCCCAAAATCTTTCCACCGCCCCTAGGGGGGCGATACCGCCCACTTTGGGAACCACTGCTGTATACAGTATATGCTTGAAGTAGGTAGGTAGGAGGCAATGCATTTCTGTACCTGCCTTTACGAGCTTGAAGTGACCTAGCGTTGTCGTACTGCTGACATGTGACTTCTTCCCACCAGGCGGGGCTGATGTGGTCCAAGAAGCACTGCGACAACCACTCCAACATTGACCTTAAGGAGACTATCGGCAATTTCCTCGAGTATATTCATTTCTACAAAATTCCTGCCAATATCCTTATGAAGGAGGTGCATCCTCTAGGACTCGTGCCCTACCACATTATCATGAACGCCCTCGCCTACCAGGTGGGGAGCGTTGAATCCTGGTGTTGACAGTTGAGGCCGGGTGTTGACAGTTGAGTCCGGGTGTTGACGATTGTGTCAATTGAGTCCGGGAGTTGACAGTTGAGTCCGGGTGTTGACAGTTGAGTCCGGGAATTGACAGTTGAGTCCGGGAGTTGACAGTTGAGTCCGGGTGTTGACTGTTAAGTCCGGGTGATGACAGTTGAGTCCGGGTGTTCACAGTTGAGTCAGGGTTAGGTCAGGTAGACGATGCTTTCTTGTTCAATTGTTCAGAATTTTATCTCTTCCAAAATGTAATTAATATTACACCAATTAATCCAATTATTATTATTAATTGGATTAATACACTTTGTGCTCATCATCTCCTTTCTTTAGTTAAGCTTGTTAAGTAAGTTTGTTAAATGTTGTTACTCGTACAAGTTATCTGAGTAACTATAACTCATACAAGTTTGTTGAGAAAAAATATCTGGTGCAGGCTGACCCCGGCAGCGTGGACCCCAACAAGTTGTCCCCCAACAGGCCCCGAGGGGGTCACCAGGGGCGCTCCATGTCCGTGCAGTCCTCCTCCCTAGACCCCCTGGGCTCCAACGGCACCCTGTCCTCATCAGCGTCCTCTGAGATGGACTCAGGCAGACACTCCTCCGAGGGCGCCATCGATGGACGGGCCTCCCCCAAGGAGAAAGACTCCTAGGGTGTGGAGGGTCCTCCCCAAGGAGAAAGACTCCTAGGGTGTGGACGGGCCTCCCCAAGGGGAAAGACTCCTAGGGTGTGGACGGGCCTCCCCAAGGAGAAAGACTCCTAGAGTGCGGACGGGCCTCCCCAAGGAGAAAGACTCCTAGGGTGTGGACGGGCCTCCCCAAGGAAAAAAGACTCCTAGGGTGTGGACGGGCCTCCCAAAGGAGAAATACTCCTAGGGTGTGGACGGGCCTCCCCAAGGAGAAAGACTCCTAGGGTGTGGACGGGCCTGCCCGAATTAGAAATACTAATGGCAGAAGATTTATTAGAGGGTGGACGTGCCAACTCGTCCAACCAGGGGCCGGATTATCAAAACTTCGTAACTTTTTGTACTTACGACAAAAAGTTACGTGTTACGTAAGTACGCCCTAATTTTCGCATTATCAAAACTTTCGTACGCGAGACAGCTAAAAGCGTATTATCAAAACCATCTGGCTAACTGACCAATCAGAGGCTTTGGATTTTCTGTTCCTGTACTTCTGTAACCTCCACTCGACCAGTGCGCAGTGCGCTTGGACGAAAGTAGGATATGTGGTGTCAGCGGCATTTGCGGTGCCTGACCAGCAGGGTGTATTTGTATAAATGAGCGAGACGTTATCCAAATAGCAATGCTCTTGTTGTTGCGATCATTAACCGAAATTTCTTGCAATAAGGGCGAATAAATGCATTATTCCCATTAAAAATTAGAAGATTCTTTTTAGAAGGTTACAAAGAATTTAGAAAATTTCGTGAGTTGGAGTTGCAACTGTCATAAAAAGAAATAAATTTGTTTACAGAGAACTAGAAAAATTGTTAGCTTGTCAACCTCAATATAATTTTGAATCAAAAAGGCGTTAAGATATTGTTCAAGTAAATTATCATAAAACTCTTAGATTTGAATATCAACATTTGCTTGTAAATTATAGCACAAAAGGCAATTGACTTTTTTATCCCAAAAACACCGCTTAGCACGATCACATACATATTATGCCTATGTTAAATTATTAGCAAAATTCTATCATAATTCACCGTGTTGCAAGTAAATCAATAGTTTTATATTGCTTAAGCACACTCAAAACTTGTACCTAACTCCACTTACGACATCTCCGAGCAGGCGTACAGTTTCGTTACGTAGCTTCCCTCGCAAATGTTTTGTAAATACCACCGCTAAAGTTACGTCATCATATCAGCACTTACGCCACACGCAAGTTGATTTTGCGTACCTACGAAGTTTTGATAATACGGTCCCAGGGTTGGACGACAAAAATGAATAATTAATTGGAAAGATTGGACGATTAGATTGAAGAAAACAAATAACAAAGAAAAAAATAAATCAGTACTCACTGTAGTGAGTGACAGAGAGCGCATTTTCTCGTCGACGGAAACGTGAAGTCACGGACGGACGGACGGACAGACGGACATGGCGAGCACAATAGTGCATTTTTTCATAAATGAGAAAATGCGCTAATAAGGATAACTAGAGTGTGTAAATGAAGAGATAATTAAGAAATAGTAAAACTAGTGGCGCGGAGAAGCTTGTTATGAAAAGAAGATTACCAATTGAAAATATATGAACGTCTAGCCGGAAGAAAGAATTATTCACTGGCGACGTTTGAACCCATTGTTAGCGGACGTGGTCCCGAATTCTAAGCATTCGACCTACTTTTATCATTTCGTATATAATTTGTGCTAAAATGTTATTAGTTTTTATTTACGTTTTTCTAATATATTCACACAACAAACTTAACACAACTTAGAACACAAAACTTAACTCAACGTTTTGATCAACTTTGAGTTTGACGAATGACTTTTCCCAGAAAATTGTGAACCAGTGACTATTTTTTTTAACAAAATGGAGAAATTAATTTGAAAAAAGCTTATCTTGTTTAACTGAATTTTTTTATTCCTTGTTCTGAATAGCATTTTTATATTAGCAGTATTTCAGTTCTGGTGACAAGAAGTTTTATTTTAGTTTATGAAAATTATAGCCAAAATTAGTTTTTTGAGAACAAACTACCAAAGAAAACGACCGAAGTCAGGGTGAACATTGTTATTACTGTCAATAATAGTCTGAAATTCCGACTGGTGAATGAACTCGGTTGAAAAATTGTTTCAAATAAAGAAAATAACAACAATAATAATACTAATGGAAGAAATAAATAGAAAAAACAGATGGAAGTAAAAATGCGTAAGTGCCAAGTGCACATCTCAAAATGTAATAAATTCAATATTTCATCTTCACTGTCATACTCGTCACTCAATTACTCGTCTGAACGCCAACGGTCATTCCCGCAGAGAAAATTGCTCAGCACACAAAACATTTACCAGATAATAATGTTGCCAAAACGCAAGGCAATTTGAAATTTATAGCAAATTTGGCGTTAACAATAGTAAATGACATTCTAGAGTATAGGAACTTTACCAAAAGTTTTGATACAAGCACTAATTGAAGTTAGGATTTGATGCATAATCAAAAAAGGTTAAAGGAAAAGTATATATAATTTGATATTTATTTGATTAAAACTTATTCTATGAGATCGTCACCTAATAACACCAAACTAAATGCAAAATCTTGAGCTGTTATTTCAATACGAAAATTAGTAAAATTACGGAAGACTACATTAGCTGCACTGCGGTCAGTACATTCTGCACATGGTAGCTGTGGCGACGTTACTTTGAACTGGATTTATATTCAAGTCGCCCGAGTTTTAGTAGCTGCACGTAAGACACTTTTTAGCTGCTGCAGGTTACAATGGTGCCAAATGAGCGAAACATTTCTCAATACATTTGGCGAACTTCGGCGAACAAATTTCGCTTGGTCTTCCCACCCGAAAGCGGTTTCGCAAATCTTATATAGACACGCTAACTTGATCCACTGTCTCTGCTTTCTGTGATATGCTCGATACTTTTTGTATTAATTTTAAATTTACGCATAAATTAGACTTTATGAAACAGCTTCAAAATTATAATTCTCGTAAAGAGAACTTGAAGTGATAAAATTTTTTCGAATCAAAACGCACCACCGCAATCAAGTCAAAGTAACAGTTATAGCTAATGCATTAATATGAAATTCTTGTAACTTGGACTAGGGCACACGAACACGAGGGACATAACTTGAGCTGTAACTGTTAGTTACACAATTAAACTTACACTATAACTTGGCATAGACATCTTATTAATAATTAAAATTACGATAATAAATCAACCATTACTTCATTTTCACTAGAAGAATTGTAACTGATGGACAAGTGACTGATAAAATTGAAACTTATGAACAGTTGACTAATAGAATTATAACTGAAGTAAATTTAACTGGAATAAGTGTAACTTGAGAAACGAGATAAATTTGTAGTTAATGCATCAAAGTTTGTTGGCTAATTTCTGATAAATAGAACGGCGTCAGAACACGCTAACCGCGTCAGCACACACACCCAACTTCGTCGGACCTAAACCTTGCACTAAACTTGGGTAGAATTAATGCAGCATTGGAGTAGGTTCAAGGCACTAATTTTGATGCTTTAGGCTCCTATGAATATGGAAGCTCCAGTTCAATTAATACTAGAAAGTAAAGGGTGGGTTGAATATATCTTTCGTACATTAGGCTACGTATTTGTATGGTCGGAATCACTTTCAGCTTCACAATATGCAGCTGGCCTATCAACGAAAAGGGCATTCTGGTCTCCTGAATGTGCAGGCCGAGGGAAAAGCTCTTCGTAGCTGGGTGGTAAATCGTGGAGGCAGTGATGAGGATCATGGAAGGGAGGGTTAAAGCCTGAAGTGTTGCCCGCACAACTACTGGCAGAACCGCACTCAGAAGGGGAGTCTGCACACGAGGCGCCCAGAACCCACTCCGATGTAGACCCCAAAAAGTGGGTGTGAGGGCGCAATCCTTCGGTTGAACTCGAGAACCTAGCGGCAGGAACCCTGTCAGGTTCTGGACTTGCGTTCGTGGGAAGCAAAACAAAAGTGTAAATAATCCCGGTCACTTGATCGGTGCCATCCAGCGACGAGGAGCTATCGTCAGTAGGGGATGGTGGACAGTCATTCAGTTCCTCACTACCTTCTTCCTCGTACACAGTCTGCATGGTGCACGCTGCCAGGCAGATGCTGGACCTGCGTGGATCCCGGAGATGCTCCTTACTCTGAACGCCGCACGCAGCACCGCCTGCGTCAACATTGCCTCTTGTGCAGTCCAATGTGGTTTTACCAAAGCTCGAAGAGGTAATCAGAGAAGGACATGAGTAAAGGCGGCCTCTCGGCACTAAGGGGGGCTCCTGTTCATGTTCAGGGCTCACCAGCTGTGGTGTCGCCCACTGTATCGGCCGCCGGTTGGACCGGCCGTTCTGGCCTGATCCCTGGTTGATCGATTCACCAACATTAGGACCTCCGTTGCGGCTAAATTCAGGGATGGCCGGCGCTCCGTTGATCGGAGACTGTCCGTCATGGTTGGCCGCTATCACCCCAGTGTTGCCTCGTTGGTTTTGCGCGTCAAGCGCTGTGTTCCGGCCATCCACAACGGATATTCTTATGGCGTCATCGGCTGGGGCATGAGTTTTCCTCCCACACCGAAGGCAGTGGCAGTAATGGCGACACACGAACCGTACAGCAACACCACTAACGACCGTCACGGCCAGGAACGTAGCCAGGTAGAAGCCGTGCTCCGCACTGAACCTGCACGGTAAAAACCACAAACTCAATAATGTTGTTCGTTAATAGTTAGTTTACTTGACATTTACAGATACATTATTCGTCGTCAATGCTATTCGTATTTCGTACCAAAACGCCTGGTAACGAGATTACCGTCAGTGGACAAAGTGTAAGGATAGACGTATTTAACATGCATTAATAATGATATGTATTGAGGTTAAGCGAATGTATTGCCAATATGGCAATATCTCACAATTGTTATATTATAAATTATAATGAAGTGGTACTATATGATATGCCCTGTCACCTTGGCACCCTGCTACATTCCCCTCCCAGTCTGTCGCTGCCTGCCCAGTGCCAGGCAATACGAGTATCCTATCTACCAGCTTAGACGAGCACGTTTGGTTCAGTTTATAGCTTTGTAGAATGTGGCAACGTCAGGTTAACCTGCTACCGACACAACCTCGCAAAAAACGTCAGGTTAACCTGCTACAACACAACCTCGCGAGAAACGTCAGGTTAACCTGCTACTAACACAACCTCACGAGAAACGTCTGGTTAAACAGACGAACTCATGCTCCGCCCTGCTCGCTACGAGATCTGCTTCGAAGCTCCCGGTTAACTGCTACCGACACAAGTTCAAAATAATATAACTCAGTACTCACTGCAGTGAGTGACAGAGAGCGCGTTTTCTCGTCGACGAAAAAATGAAGTCACGGACAAACAGACGGATATGACGAGCACAATAGTGCCTTTTTCCATAAATGAGAAAATGCGCTAACAATGACGCTGAATGCATACCACAAGAGGCGCGTACTCACATGCCAGTGCGCATGCGCGTCACCGTGGGAGCAGCAGACGGAGCATCGTGCGCCATGGCGGTTGTCATGGAGCGTAAGTTAGGACCGCGAAACTTCAACTTCAGTACAATTCCACTTATCTCGGATGTTATATGGTTTTCATTAATAAGTTTTACTTTCTTATATTATTGCAATAGGAATCTTTGTTACACGTAGGAATACGTAAAGAAGGTATATTGTTGTTGCACTTTCAATGTAGTCGGAAATGAGCGATAATGCGAGAGGACGGATGAATGTTGGCTCAGAGGAACAACACACACATGCAGTCGCCACGACGGCCAGGCCGACAATGCGGGCGGCGCTCGCGTGCCACATCTTTATAACATTTATCGCGGGGCGCATGGGTATGTATTGTCATGATTGTTATTACTATTTTATTGTCATTTTATGATGCTATGATGACTATCTTATCAGATGTCATTAAAAATGACATTGAATACTTCTTGCACACTTTCCACTACATAAGTACCATAAAAATGCTCTGTGGTATGTATACATTCACCAGCAAAGTGCATTGAACCGAAAAATGAGTCTTGACATAAGATTAAATAAATTGAAACGTTACATAAGCTTCATTAAAATTATTTGACAATTGCGATCGAGGATTGTATTTTAGAGCAATCATTACTTGATTATAGATGAACGCTTTTATTTATAAAAACATTACTTCCCATTGAGCCTTCGCAGCTTCCTGAGGACTAGGGGAACTACCAACACGCGCCCCCCTCCCCTTATGCGACCTGAGGGTCACGCCCCAGCCCTCCCCCCGGTGACCTGCGCCCCCTCTTCTTTGGGAGCAGCGTTCCCCTTTTCAAGATCTCTTGTACTCAGGCACGCCTTTCCGCTTTAAATACAAATTAATATGAAAACTATTAATCAATGAAAGCAACTACACTTTGATAGAAGAATAAAAAATTATTTTAAAATACGCTGATGAGGAAGAAAGAGCGCGACTCGTGAAATAAGTCTTAATAAAACATAATGAATACAACTAATATAAGATAGTCACAATAACTAAGATAATATAATGAAGACAACTTTGAGATAACAATCGCAGCTAAGATAAGATAGATAAACCAGCGCCAAATTAGATGAAAAAAAACGTACAGAAAACATCGGGTGTTCCCCGCGGGTCGCGGTCAAGGGAACGGCGAGTGGCAACACCGCATCTTGGCTAGTGTGGCAACACCGCCTCTTGGCTGCCGTATGGCAACACGGCCTTCAGGCTGCCATGTGGCAGCATCGCCTCTTGGCTGCCATGTGGCAGTCGTGACCTAGTCTGAAGTACAGTAGTGACCTTGGCTGGGGTGCAGTGACGACCTTGGCTGGGGTGTAGGCGAGTCCCTCTGTGTAGGGACATTCCCCGCCATGGCACGAGTGAAAGAGGGGTGAGGGGCGGGGCAAGTGAGCACGTGTGGCTTGCACAACTTGCACGTAGCAAATTGTGCCACGGAGTATATGAGTATATGAAGAGAATGTATCGATCATAAATATATAGAAATAAAGGATGGCAGCATGGAATTTTTTTCCAATAACAGTTATGAGTCTACAACCTTCTACCACAATCACACCAACTAACCACCACTTACCTACCGTTAGTAAAGGTTAGTGAGTGATATATGAAAACCGCCCTCATACAGAGACATTTTGTTCACGAAAACGTACCGTATAAGAGCCTAAGAGGAGTGAAGGTCGAGTCACGCCGCTGGTTTATGGCTCTGCTGGCACTCTGATTCTGGTATTCTGGTTAGGTACTGCTTGGCCTCCCGCTCTCTTCCTCTAAAGTCTAAAACTTTAAACCCAAATCTAACTTCTGTTCGGTCAGAAAGATCACAGGTCGTCTTCGTGTTTGTTGGCCTACGGGCACTCTTTTATTAATTTATTATCCATTCTTTACTCCACTTTTGAACGAGGCTCACTTTGCGTTCTTCGTATTTTATTTACCCTCGGTTCTGAATCGTCTAGTGCTTGTTACAGTGTGCGCACCAACCTGCAAGCAAATATAACGCTAGCATTTCACTTGGGAACTTTGCTAACGATTATTCAGTTCTAAACCTATTAGAAAATCTGAAAAAAAATTTTTCTTTTGTTTTCTTATGGTAAATCGTACGCTTGGCAATCATGTGCTCAGCTGCAGTCAGGGCCTTGCTAGTGCAAGCAATGGCGCTAGATTATAATGCAAGAAATTTTGATTTCACTACTTTATTCACAATTATAAATGTATACTGATCCGTGAATCGACAAAACGTAGCCTCCTCTTATATACCTACCTATCTCAAGCTCTCATGACACCGCGTCGTATAGTTAATTAAAACAAGTCAAATAATCTAATGATTATACTTTTATAGTATCCAAACCAAATCATATTACCTGTGGTTCGTATATCAACCATTCTTGCTATAAGTTCGGGCTCAGTTATCGCGAGAGGAAAACTCGCCTCCAAGGCGCCGCTCATTGCTAAGTAATAAGTTAGGCTCGCTGTCTCTCTCCATAGCTAGTCATCAACTTGGTGATAAAAGTCATAGACTCAAGTAAGAATTACGAAAATGCAGTAGTGAAAAAGTACTGAAAAATTAATGCAAAACCAAATAATCTTCATGCAAGGAGAGACGTACCCAATGAGTGGCAAGGAATTAGGAAAAAGCATCGTATAGGACTCGTAGCGTCTGAGATGCACCAGAAATTTTCTGAATCATACCACATTGTAGATAAGGCAGAGTCTGTGCGTGCAAATGATTCGAAGACAAGATATTTGGTGCCGCTGTCATTGCTGCGACTGCGCCTCGACCTATCGTATTTAGCCTTCACATCAGTTTTAATCCTACAAAAGTAGTCACGCTCTTCAAAATTTAAGACGTAGAGATTTGACTAGAAAAAGTCTACAGCAGCGCGGTTTGTCCTCAAGGCTCGCTAGCCTTGCCGCTGCCTTGCTGAGCTTGCTCAAGCTGCTGGAGTGCTGCTCCACTCCTCAGTGCTGCTCAAGGTGCTGTGGTGGACGCACGGAGCCACCCACCCTCAGTACGTACAGCTGCTGGTCACGTACTCAGGATTTTGACGAGGTATTACCTATACAAGGCCTGATGTTGAGACACCGTGGCTAACCCTTCCTTGTCACGGGCAAGTGCGCAGCAATGACCCTCATTTGAGAGAAGCCTCCACCACACAGGGGATGAGGGCATTTAAACAAGAAGCAACATCATTAGGTCTCATAAAATCAATAGGTCTCATACGCTCAGCTGAGTATGTGAGGCACTTTGGACTGATATTCTACAGCCTAGAAGTGTGCTCATACGATCACGGCACAACTTACGACCACCGTGCCTCTTGCGATCGTCTTACAACTTAAGACAAACTTACAGCTTGCGGTCTCCGTACGACCATCGTCCAACCTTCGAATTAACTAAATTCTTTAACAGAATGATAAAGAGGAAATTATGGCTCAATGCATAAATGAAGCGTCTAGTATAAAGTTTATACTCCTTTTACAATCAGCCATGCAAATGCATTAAAATATTTCCAAAACAAGTGTATAACACAATAGTTTTTAAAGACCACCGACAGCTTCAATCGACACAAAAAATATAAGCTACATGTTCGACAACGAGCTTATGAATTAACATCTTAGTCTTGAGGAATGCGTAGCTAGTTTCTGGAAATCTAGGTAACAGTGCAATTGATGACATAATGCAGACCAAAAGATGTTAATGTGAAGACCAAAATGTTACACTGCTTCCATAAATGAAAGCATTCTGCATCAAGCTTTACTTCTAGCACTTTCATCATCTACTAACATGTAGTCCACGTAAGAGTTAGATCGACTTTATGCAGTCATCATAGTTCTCTGTTCGCCGTTTTTACGGTCCGAAATGTTTCTATTGTCAGCTGTGACTGCTCATTTTTCCCCAAACTGCGATCGAATTTTTTCGCGTTCTACAAAAATAAATATCACATTCATTCGTTATTTCCCACAATAATTAAGAGATAAAATACACCGTACTATTCCGCTATTCTTTTTCACCAAATTTGTAATCAGGTCCTAAACATTTTTGACTTCAACATGTCAAGTTTCACGGCAGAACCTCCAACAATCGAATCATAATGATTCATTATGAACTTACAGTGATCGGTTATCGTAGCCAAAAGCAGGCCAATATACAATGCAGAATTCTTCTAGAAAATGTCACCAAAACTAAAAACTAAGCCTTGCTTCACCAAAAAGAATACTAGTTGATTAACTACAATATAACTAGTATCCGCAATTAACCAGCATCCAGTGGAATCTAAACTTGATTAATATTGTGCGAATAGGTATTTATAAGCACTTCCGATGAACCCATTTTTTCCGTGGGAAGCTTGTCAGTACTTCATTTTTTTATATGCAAGTTTGATTAAAGACCAGAGCATGTTTTTTTATTGCGAGGCATGAAGAATTTCATGCTTCGGCATGAAATTCTCGGTAATGCCTCGCAATAAAAAACATGCTCTGGTCTTTGGTCTTTAATCAAACTTGCATAAAAGAAAAACTTCTGCCGAATTACACCAATTTTTTATATGTGTACAATGGAAGTCACAAAGTTACAGTGCCCCGCAGTAAAATCACAGCCATCTGCATCAACACGACAGGGAAAGAACTGCAGGCATGCTAATGCGGTTATACAACTGAATTAAACTGGACGAGGAATGAATGCGAATGTATGAAAGGCAAACCTGAATGTCTATCGATTCAGCGCAGAGTAAAATAAGAAAATATATGTCTAGCAGCCCGACTACCAGCATAAAAACATTGTAATGCCGTCATGTTTGTTTTTAGCGCATTTTCTCATTTATGGAAAAAATGCCCTATTGCGCTCGTCATGTCCGTCCGTCCGTCTGTCTGTCTGTCCGCCCGTGACCTCACGTTTTCGTCGACGAGAAAATGCGCTCTTTGTCACTCACTGCAGTGAGTACTGAGTTATATTTTTTAAGCTTCTATATTTTCAACGCAATCTCACTAGTCGTCAGCTGCTACGACAGCAGTCATAGTCACAATTTTTCGTCGATGTAGTCGTCAGGCACGTATTTTTGTTGTCCTTGCTTTTATCACCAATGCAAGCGATAACAAAATGATAACATACGCTCGCTAGGTCATTATTAGTTTACTTATACGCAACCGAATGAACAAAACAACCGAAAACAGAAAACTTTCCTGAAAATTCTTCCAATCACGGAAAAACAATTGACACCTTTAATTTCATAACTAGAAACTGCAACAAAATATACAAAAACATTTAATACAAATATTTATTTAATATAATAATATTTATTTAATATAATAAATATTTAATACAAATATTTATTATATACAAAACTTATACGAATGTACAACAATAAGCGAGAAGGTCGAGTCCCTCGCTTGACTCACCACTCATCTTCTGCTGAGAAGTCACCGGGATCCAGCGTGCCTGAGGGCGGAGCGGTAGCAACAATCACCTTCGTCTATATTGAGTATATTTTCAGGTTGCAGGTGATAGTTCACATCTTGCAGTTTAGTAATTTTGACTGTTTTGCTCTATTGTTTACTCTGCAAGAGCCACAAAAACGAGCACTGTCAACAATAAGCAATGTAATACAAGGGACGGAACACGTCTTCGATATAGTATAGACTATAGACCAGTTCCTGTAGACAAGGCTGTGAAGGCAAACAAGTCGAGGCAGTTATATTATATTTGGTGTGGACACGTCAGTAAAACATGTGTACACAATAACACAACCGAGACTAATGTATGAATAAAGCATAAAAATAGATAAGCTATGCAAGAAGGGGAGTAAACAAACCCAGGCACAGGCAGTCTAGTAGAAAAACAAGGAAGTTCGAGAATGAACACGGAAATGCCGAATCATGGAATAACACAATCGTTGAAGCTGCGTGACAACTTCAAGAATTAGGTCCATGATTCAAGAGCGAATTGAAACCTCGCTACAATGTGCACACAAACAAAGATTAAAAGCGTGCCATGGTGAAAATTTCGTTCAATCAGAGGGGAATAAACAACCCCTCCCTTCCACATTGCGGCATTCAATGTCGCAATGTGAGTTCACCTCTTCAGCGTCTTTAGCTTTTTAGTATTTACCCAAGATCACACGAGTTCCGCATCTCTACATCACACGAGCTTCACGGGAACCACTCTTCTACGAGAGAACGTCAGAGACGGAGTATGGCGCAGACTCGCAGTAATACGTAAACAGTTAGACTATTATACTAATTCAAATTACCTGCATTGCAAATATTAGGTAACCTCTAAATGTAAAAAGTATTTGGTATCCACGAGAACATTAATTATTTTATTTTACGAGTTAATCTGTTAAAATTGGAAGCGCATGGAAAAAGTGACATAACTGTGCACGCAGCACGAGCAGAAATGAATACGTGTGGTGTGCTGCCGTGTGCATCACCACACCACAGACACCAGGAAAATGAACCACTGGTTACCCCAATCAGGTTGCAATATTACAGGTTCGTACACTCTATGTCACTTCTTCCTGCAAACAATACCTTCTAAGAACCTAAATTTATATCTCCTCAAAACGCTTAATGATTTTATAAAGAAATTCATAACACATGTGAGAAGAGCACAAACCACACATCCACTACGCGCGGCTGTGTTAGAGTAACTGAAGCCGTGAAGCGTCGCTTTTATAGTCTGCACTCAGCAGGTATGCTTCAGTGGGCAACACCAGGAACAGCTGCTCGGTTGAGCTGATTGGTTAGCCTTCACTGAGCATAACATCGCATATTATTTATTGTGGTATATGAATTTGATTGATTCGACAGTTTAACTTGTATTCGATAGCTTCTTTACCTTAACGAGAGTTAAACAATATTAATAACTTTTCTACATAAATACCCAGTAGACTCAATATTTCACAAAGTGTAAAAAATTTGCTCATAAATTATTGTCAGCGTATTCACTGGCTCCAAGAGGCGGGCAGACTACTACCTTCTATGACACCCGAGTCGCCACTCGGCCACTGTACTTATGTCGCCGGACTCCAATACGAGCGAGAAAAAACGGTATAAAAAGTACTAACTTCTTAATGAAATTTCAAGAGCTTCGTGTTATCACTCTATGTGTTGTGGAAAAACAGACAAATGTAAATCGGGAATTTGGTGAGTTTTCGCCACTCTTGTAGCGAGGCGAGTTCGGTGCAGTGTTGTTAAAAGTTGTATTGACGGGAATTGGCAGGCTGTTGTGCTGACTAAACGAATAGTATACCATTTGAATAACTGACAAGTAGACTATCTGACCAGCTGATAGGCCGAAAATCAGGACATCGTAATAACTGAAAAGCTAAGTGGGTCGCCGATTTGAATCGATAAGCTGGCTAACAGAATGCTTGAGGAACGGTCTATATAACTTGCTGGCTGAATGACTGCCTGAGGAACAGGATATGTAACTTACTGGCTAAATGACTGCCTGAGGAACGGTTTATATAACTTGCTGGCTAAATGACTGCCTGACAAACGGTCTGTATAACTTGCTGGCTAACTGACTGCCTGACAAACGGTCTATTTAAGATGCTGGCTTACTTACTACTGGTCTTTATAACTTGCTGACTACTCGTCTACAGCTCTATTAATCTTTAACATGACAAGCGAGGAACTAGTGTACTGCAATAGGAGCAGTGAATCTGTCATCACTGAGACTGACCAGAATTTAAATTTCCCCTTGCATCACCTAGCCTTGATATGCTGCTTTTGTTCATTTACTGATATATTCAGCAAGTCTGTGCAAAAATTAACAGAATATGCTAGATTTTTGTATAAAAGGTGTATTAGTATTTGAGTTAGCTAAGAATATGATACAAACTGTGAGCCTAAGCTGCTAATCTCGTTGCAGCAACACCTCTTGACTCGACCATGATTCTTTTTAGTGTGGCAATACGTTAATATTTTTGTCCCACATCCACAATGGCTAGCGGTGGGGTGGCGTGGTGGGTAAAGTGTCTCAAGGTTACGGTGCTTTGTCGTTAGAGCTGGTGGTGCGCTGTGCTGTTCCTACGAACATTTCTGTGAGCCGGAGGGTGGCGCGGCAGCTCTTGCATCAAGGATTGCGTGCTGCAGCTCCTGCATCAAGGGGGGTGCGCTGCAGCTCTTGCATCAAGAGTTGCGTTCAGCAGCTCTTGCATCAAGGGTTGCGTGCAGCAGCTCCTGCATCAAGGGTTGCATGCTGCAGCTCTTGCATCAAGAGTTGCGTGCAGCAGCTCTTGCATCAAGAGTTGCGTGCAGCAGCTCTTGCATCAAGAGTTGCGTGCAGCAGCTCTTGCATCAAGGGTTGCATGCAGCAGCTCCTGCATCAAGGGTTGCGTGCAAAGGGTTGCGTGCAGCAGCTCTTGCAGCAAGGGTTGCGTGCAGCAGCTCTTGCATCGAGGGTTGCGTTCAGCAGCTACTGCATCAAGGGTTGCGTACTGCAGTTCTCGTGTCAGGGACTGCATTCATCGCTCGTTCAACTGAGGTCTGAATGGACGCTCTGTTGCGTATAAAAATAACTCAGGGGCCTCCTCGCATGCTGTATGAACGGCGGGCTGTTGATAAATGTAAGCCATGTATAATTCATAGTGGTTGAATGTTTGGTGCGCATTTCCTAGTTACTAGATGAATCGCTTGATTGACTTTACACGAATATATTGGGGGAATAATTAGGCACTGAGTGCTGTATATTGATGCAATGGCAATCGTCTAATCTAGGGCCTCACTCAACTGGCCAGAGAGGAACATGGTTAGAAAATGGCAGGCTGTAATAACTGAGGCTCCAGCTGGTGGAGTGTAAAAACTGAGGGCCTCGACTGTGAAGGTGTAATAACTGAGGTCCCAACTGAAGAGGTGTAATAACTGGGGCAGCAAGTTGCGAAGCGCAGTAGCTGTGCGCATTTGAAGTGTGTCAGGTGACGTGTGCGTCATGTGACGTGATAGCGAGACAGCGTATATATTAGACACCTTTATGAATGAGATAACTCATTATTATGAATTCTTAAGCGTTGAAGATTTGCTTCTGCTTCACCGAGAACGTGAGCGACTTATTCTTTCGTAAATTAGAAATTCTATTTTTTCACAGGCTTGGATTCAAAACAAACGCTAAATTTTATTACCATGTATTTGCGAGCCCATTACAGCAGTGATGGATGTGCTGGAAGAACAGCGTTCTATATCTTGTATTAATATACTTCATAAGTCAGAAGTTTATGTCTCCAGGAAAGGTTTCTGCTGCTCAATGTTTTTGCTCGTCTCGTGCGTCGGCGGAGCGACTGCAGGGCCCGGGGGTTTCCTCCTCCGATATCTGAATAATATCCAAATAAAAGTAAGAATACAAAGTACTATACCTAAAGCTATGAGGGTGTAGCACACAGCATTCAGTACCACTTGCGGGTACACTGCTCTTGCGTAAAGAAGTTCCGTGGACTCTTTAGGAGCCTCGATTCCCTGATCCATCCACAGGATAGGGAAAATCACCTCTTGGATTTTGGACAAAGCTGGTAGCTCGGCGAATCTTCTGAATGGCATGTTGATCTGAACCCGTTTCTTGGCCCGCAACGACATTCCTGTGACGGGGTCAACATCCAGGTATGTTTCATGCTTCTTCTCGTCTGGGCTCAAACCTTTAATGGAATTTATATCTTTTTCGGAACCCATGTAGAAATGAGGGTAGGACGCCATGATGGGCACCCCCTTCCTGCATGGCGCGAGATATGCCATAGAATCACGACACGTGAACTCGTCCGTGCAATAGCACGCGTTTTCTTTTGTTTTGGCAAGTAATGAGTAAGGCACCCTGTACCTGTATAGCTGTAGCTTGTCCATGCTCACACTCCCGTTGAATTCGAAACGAATAGAACGACATAAAGCTGGAGAAAACATTACTATTGGCCTTTCGGGGGTTATGGGACGCGGGAAGGGGGCTGCAAGATTACCTTCCATGCTGTTACATCTATCTTCACTCCACACCTCGATCGAGGAATGCCCATCAAACGCCACAAGTTTCATGATGTCGCTGATATTAAAGGCCCCAGTGTTAACGACGATTTCAACATCTTTCGTTTGATTCTTCGGATAGTAGTAGCCGAACCTTCCCGTTTCGTGCACCGGGTTCTTGGTATAGGTTGACAAAGCTCTTAGTATTGGTTCCTCGTAGCCATCAAAGAGAAGTTCCCTGGCTGGTTTCGTTATGAAAGGTTCCATTTCGAACCGCCACAGATAGATTTCTAAAATGGCTCGAGCCGCTTCTGTCAACTCCATGTCTTCAACCAAAGACGCCAGGGTCAACATGATAGGATTTACTGTAGTGATCAAAGTGTCTTCTGAAAGACCAGCTGATTTATGGGGCACGAAATAAAAAGTGGAATTTTTTCGGTAAGACACTGTGCTCTTCGGATCATCCCAGAAGATGTCAGTCTTTTCCGAAAACTCGTAGTAGAAAAATGGACCAACTTCCACTACCATGGGCTTGAAGCCACGTAGTATTTCATCCTTGTTGGTGACGTTGAAGAAGTAAAAGCCGTGTTGAAATGCGATGGGCGGCTTGATGAAGTTGTCAATGTTTGGACTGTCTTGTCTGAGAACTAAGATGGCGTCCAGCTTCGTATTCAAGACGAAGGGGAAGACCAGAGGCAACACGATGCCGACCACGACCATCACCACGGCCGCCACCAAGATGGCTGCCGTCACACACCACTGACTCATGACTCGCTACATCAGACCTGCAGAGATATTTTAAATTATATTATTTGTGAAGAGAGGCACGTGGGTTAAATTAGTTGTGAAGAGAGGTGCGTGAGTTGAATTATTTGTGAAGAGAGGTGCGTGGTGAGAGATGCGTGGTTTGAATTATTTGTATAGAGAGGTCACAAATTAAATTATGTGTGAAGAGAGGTGCGGGGTTCCCTCACAAGTGGAACAGAGGGATGAGGGATATGGTGCTCACACGGAGTCAGAAGTGAGGAGGTATGAAGCTGAAGCAGATTAGAGCACAACAGCTGTAGTGCGAAGGCCTGAGGCTTGCTATATCACTATCATCGTTACCTTACAATACATCAGTCTGGGCACGCGCTACACTGCGCCCACCTCTGCCCTGCCATACTGCGCCCACCTCTGCCCTGCCACACTTGCATGCGCCCANGCTGCTGGTGCCGAACCTGCGGTCATTGATCATTGTTAGTGGTGCTGCTGGTGCCGAACCTGCGGTCATTGATCATTGTTAGTGATGATGCTGGTGCCGAACCTGCGGTCATTGATCATTGTTAGTGATGATGCTGGTGCCGAACCTGCGG
Organism: Hyalella azteca; assembly: GCF_000764305.2. Lineage (NCBI taxonomy): Eukaryota > Metazoa > Arthropoda > Malacostraca > Amphipoda > Hyalellidae > Hyalella > Hyalella azteca. The sequence goes on from NW_025930806.1 coordinate 65,222, forward strand.
TCATTGTGCCATGGTTATTGATCATTGGGCCCATCATCCATGATGTGCCACGAGGGGCCGTACCTCTTCTTGATGTGCCACGAGGGACCGTACTTCTTCTCGATGTACCACGGGGGACCGTACCTCTTTTTGATGTGCCACGAGAGGCCGTACCTCTTTTTGATGTGCCACGAGGGGCCGTACCTCTTCTTGATGTGCCACGAGGGGCCGTACCTCTTTTTGATGTGCCACGAGGGGCCGTACCTCTTTTTGATGTGCCACGAGGGGCCGTACCTCTTTTTGATGTGCCACGAGGGACCGTACCTCTTCTTGATGTGCCACGAGGGGCCGTACCTCTTAGGGCCGTACCTCTTTTTGATGTGCTACGAGAGGGCCGTACCTCTTCTTGATGTGCCACGAGGGGCCGTACCTCTTTTTGATGTGCTGCGAGAGGGCCGTACCTCTTCTTGATGTGCCACGAGGGACCGTACCTCTTCTTGATATGCTACGAGGGGCCGTACCTCTTCTTGATGTGCCACGAGTGTCCGTACCACTTCTTGAGGTGCCAAGAGTCCGATGTTATTGATGTGCTACGAGGGGCCTTACCTCTTCTTGATGTGCCACGAAGGGCCGTACCACTTCTTGATGTGCCAAGAGTCCGATGTTATTGATGTGCTCCGAGAGGGCCGTACCTCTTTTTGATGTGCTCGAGGTGTTTGGTCTCGGCCGTGACCGCCGTTTTAGAGCAGTCCAGCGCCGCCAGGAGGCGGTCGGCCAGCAGCGCGCGGTACTCGCAGATGAAGAGGTCAGCGCTGCCGTAGATCTCCACCAGCAGGGACAGCACGTCGCTGCTGCGGCTCTCACATGTCTTCCCTGCAACATTATCATTGACATCATTAAGCTCACAACTACAAGTGATCAACATGATCACTGATAATTATCAATATCACCATTGTGACGAACTAGCCTTAAATATTTCAATGACTAGTAGAGTCACCTCAGGTCGTCTTGTCAAGCCTATCAATGACCGGAAATTGTAAGATGCTTCCCTATAGGCTTAGTGAACAATTCTTGGGTGGACGTTGTTTAAAATGTCAATTAGAAAGCTGAAGTGTATATATTTAAAAATGAACAGCCAACAATGGAAGTAACAAATCTAAACGTGGAATTAAGGCAAATCAGAAACAAAACAATAGCTATTTACAAATCGGACAACGATACGAAAACTACTATATATGTCGGCTACAAACGAAAGAGCTATAACAAATTGAACGCGTAAAGAACTAATAAGTAACTAATCGGATACTCATGAACAATGCTGCAAATTGAACAGAAGAGAGCTAAGCTACTATTCGACAAATCTGATACGCAAATATAATTGCTTGACGCATGTGATCCCTGGCGAGAGGAGGGTCCTGTAAGAGAGGAACCAGTACCCCGGTCATGATCATCAGATTAACTGATTGCTAACAAAAATTTAACGCCCAAGTTACAGCTGGTCACGTTTGATCTTAGCGGTATAATTGCAAGTGTAGGAAATTTTCAACCTACTGCAGGGTGATTTACGGAAACTTCCTGTTTTGCACTTCGCACTAAGCAGAAAGAAGTCGTAGGAAAAAGGGCGGGAGTATTTCGTTTGAAAGGCAAGGTCGTGAAGTTGTGTGTCCCGCCTAGTCAGCTGCCGCTCTCCATTGGACAAGTGAGTGGCGTGCGTTTGCTGTCAAGGCGTACTTTTCTAAAGGTCATTCCATTATCGCTACTAAACGAGCACTCCGTACTAGGTTCCGTATTCGTCCTTCAGGTCGGGTTCCTGATCAGAAATCGATTGTTACGTGAGTGAACACATTAAGAGAAAGTTACCTTAAATCAATTGTTTACCATGACTGTCCATGGACCCTACCTCACTTGAAGAACAACATACGCCAAGCCATCGCCAACATACTCGTCAATATGCTTCAGTGAGTTGAACGGAACTTCAAAATCGATTAACTGAATGCATTGACAATGGGGGCCATCATTTGTCTGATGTTATCGTTAAAATTAAGTGATACAAAAATGCACACTGGTCACCGTTATCACCATATTGGTCACAGCAGATGTAGATCGTCACTACCATATCTATTTTCCAACATCATCGTCATCACTGCCAAGCATCATCATTAATGTCATCCGCCACCACCACCATCACAACCACTACCACCACCAGGGGCGCCTCACTCTGGGCATAGACAGCGTCTGGCGTCCACTGGCGCCACTCCTCGTCGCCCGCGGCGGCGCTGCCGTCGTCCACCGCGTCGCCGTCCATGACGTCCTCTGACAACTCCAGGGCGTCACCCCCACCTCCCAGGCCGCCCCCGTCACCTCCACCGCCGCCGTCGCCCCCGCCATCAGTGAGACTCGTCACGATGTAGCGCACGAAGTCCTTACGGCTCCTCAGGTACGTCCTGGGGAGAAGGGGATGTGAGGGACGTTGCATTCAGTCACACTTTTGACACCCACGGCACCCATGAACTCCACCGGGTCCTCTAAGGCATCCACAACACTTATGGCACCCATGACACGTATGACTCCACGGCACTCATGACCCCCACCTGGTCCTATATGGCACCCATGACACTAATGATACCCATGACTATAGTGACCCCATGGCACCCATGACCTCCACTTCACCCACGCCGCCATGCCCCCAAGCTCACCTGACGGGCTCGGTGACGAGGTCGAGGAGCGCGCCACGGGGCTCGAGGGCCTTTAGGGCCTTGATGATGGAGAAGTATGCGTGCAGCACGTGCAGCGTCTTGACGCCCGGGTGCAGCATGCGGTTCTGTGTGCAGCACAGCGTCAGTCCTCAGCACATTAATATGAGTCACTAAAAACATGAGTCACTATAAGCATAAGTCATGTGACAGAGCGTACTATCAGTGCGTCATGTAAAGAACTAATAACTACAATTGCAAAGAACTAATATTATTGATAATAAATATTATTGATAATAAACTAATAAATTGTAAAGAAGTAATAAGTACAGCACTCAGCGCTAGTATCTGAGATACGCTACCGGTAGATAGTTGTTCTTAAAGAGGTCAATTGGAGATGTTCTAGAGAAGGTCCCTAAGAGATGTTCTAGAGAAGGTCTCTAGGAGATGTTCTAGAGAAGGTCCCTAGGCTGTCTCTTATACACATCTAGATGTGTATAAGAGACAGCTCTAGGAGTTGTTCTAGAGAAGGTTCCTAGGAGTTGTTCTAGAGAAGGTCCCTAGGAGATGTTCTAGAGAAGGTCCCTAGGAGATGTTCTAGAGAAGGTCCCTAGCAGGGGACAGTGCACGTACCTGTATGCTGGCACGCAGGCTGGCCACCAGGTGCTGGTGCACGTCCACCACCTGCAGGCAGGATCGCAGGTCGGCGATGGCGTGCCGCGACTCAGGGTAGTCTGTAGAAAGCACGTTATTAAATTATAAATTTCTGGCTGAGCTACAATTGAAGCAGAGTAATGATTTATGTACCTCGATACGTTGTTGACGTCAGAACGTCAGAAGGCTGTAGTGGTCGTCTCTTTTACCCACAGCGGAACACTTTGCTTCGAGCGAGCCATATTATGCCAGCAGGATGGCCAGTGACCAGCCAACGGTCGCACAGTGCAGTGGCAAAGAGGTTGTGGGCACAGGCATCCTTGGTAAGCGTTTCGGACGTACGGTAACAGTCCCAGGCCACGGTGGACCGATACCTTCTGTATTTTGCCCTCAGTAGCCAGGTCATGCGTGCCATCAAGGCCCCATGGGCAGTGGGACATAACTGTACCGCCCTCACCTACAGCGATGGGGAAGTGGTTAGAGATTCTCACCTATGACGATGGGGAAGAGGTTGGGGACGCGGGTGTTGACGAAGGTGCGGATGAGGAGACCGTGGCAGGCACGGTACAGGGGGTGGGATGAGGTGGGTGAGGGGAGGAGTGGGTTGCTCACCACCCGCAACCAACCCACACCCGTAGCGGCGTACCACTGCAACAAAGAGGGCTTGAGTGGGCAGCAAATTTTGAATGGGCAACAGAGATGTCTCGAGTGGGTAGCAAATTTTGAGTAAGCGACAGAGAGGACTTGAGTGGGCAGCAAATTTTGAGTAGGCGACAGAGAGGACTTGAGTGGGCAGCAAATTTTGAGTGGGCAACAGTGAGGACTTGAGTGGGCAGCAATATTTGAGTGGGCAACAGTGAGGACTTGAGTGGGAGCAAATTTTGAATGGGCAACAGAGAGGACTTGAGTGGGCAGCAATATTTGAGTTGGCAACAGTGAGGACTTGAGTGGGCAGCAATATTTGAGTGGGCAACAGAGAGGACTTGGGTGGGCAGCAAATTTTGAATGGGCAACAGAGAGGACTTGGGTGGGCAGCAAATTTTGAGTGGGCAACAGTGAGGACTTGAGTGGGCAGCAAACTTTGAGTAGGTAGTTGGCTTGAGTGGATAGAACCTTACCCAGTTACAAAATATGCACATAGCCACACTAGCCTCACTTATGCCCAGTAGCCTCACTAGCCACACTCACCTTCAGCAGTGGCTGTAGTCTAGGGGCGTCGTGTGGCAAGGCGCAGGCGTCAGCCACAGCGCCACGCACGGCGGCCACAAGACGCGCCGCAGCCACAGAGCTGCAGAGCTCCTCCGCCACACCGACTTGCCACGTCACTCTGCGACACACACGTTAATTCAGATTATCAAATGATCAATATGCATTCAAAAACACATACTGAATAGTATACATTTTTGGTATTTTTGACTGTACTACGAGGGAACTCATATTCTCAAATTATCTTCACAATATGCATTCAAAAATACATACTGAATAATATACTTTTTTGGCCTTGTAGACTGTATTACAACCGAAAACGAGGCAACTACAATGGAATAATTTTACCTATACCTTTATAATATTTTATTTAGGAACGTTTAGAGTGGGCCTGGGAAGGTCAGAGCATTTAGTGTCATCCACCACATGCAAATCGGACACTAGAACATGAAGAGTTCTACAAATTGTTGCTTTAGGGTGACACTTACCAGGTACAGTACTCATTATTATTGACGATCAATGATTCAATGCAACAGATGAGTATTGACGTGTAGTTCAAACTAGACTAATCAGCCACAACAATCGATGAGTTAATAACATATTACTCATGTGAATGCTTTGACTCACTTATTTATTTCAGTGAATGTGTTGCTGAGGCTCAGGCAGTCACACTGCCCTCCTTCACTGAGACACCCCCCACACACCCCCTGGTCCCCTACGGCATCACCGCCCACTCCTGTAGAGGGGATTAGAATATACATACCCTGGGGGAATGGCATGGGTCAATAGTGTGGCTATATGGCATGGCTGAATTGAATAAATAGTATAGGTAATCCCGAGTGTAAATAGTAGAATAATATTGAATTGCTGGTATACTGCATAAAAGTTGAGAGCAGTTGAAAGTCATCAAGCAATGTTACTGGAGTGACATGACATGGGATTTGGTTTGATTTAAGTTTGTATCGGCCGAGGGCATCTCGAGCGCTAAGCCCGGACACACTGTTGCTAGGAGCGTGGCGACTTCAATGTAGGCTCAAGTTTGCAGAAAGACTGCGTTATGAGGATGCGAAATTCATGCCAAAATGTTTTCAGCCAAAAATTCACGCCAAAATGTTGTTCTTCAGTTGTAACCGTCACACCAGTTCGTTATGCAGTCTAGCTCCGCAGACATAGGTGAAGGCCGGACTGTTGGCCGGTGGGTCGAGAAATAATTGCCGTGCAAGGCTTCGTGTCATTAATAAGTCTTTTTCAAAGTAACGTCTAAAATTTACAAGTAACAGTCACTTCTTCTCCATATTAATAACATGGCCAACATCAACACTACGGCTGACTCACTTAGGTGGCTGAGGTGCAGGTGACTGTAGATGCGGAAGGCCACTTGGTAGATGGCACTGAGGGTACCAGCTGCAGCAGCTGGCATCTGGCTGTGCAGAGTTGCTCTCAGCTGCACCATCATCACCTCATGTAGACTGCTGCACGATGCTGCATCTGCACGCTCTGCACTCGTGTTGCAACAGCCCGAGTACTGCACGTTGCAGACGCTGCACAGCTCCTCGCACCTGTAATGCAGCACCACACGTCAAGGGTCTGCTGTGCAGCATTACACGTCAAGGGTCTGCTGTGCAGCATCACACGTCAGGGGTCTGCTGTGCAGCACCACACGTCAAGGGTCTGCTGTGCAGCATCACACGTCAGGGGTCTGCCGTGCAGCACCACACGTCAAGGGTCTGCTGTGCAGCATCACACGTCAGGGGTCTGCTGTGCAGCATCACACGTCAGGGGTCTGCTGTGCAGCATCACACGTCAAGGGTCTGCTGTGCAGCATCACACATCAGGGGTCTGCTGTGCAGCATCACACGTCAAGGGTCTGCTGTGCAGCATCACACGTCCTGTCTCTTATACACATCTAGATGTGTATAAGAGACAGGGTGGGGCAGTGTGGCAGGGCAGAGGTGGGGCAGTGTGGCAGGGCAGAGGTGCTGTCTCTTATACACATCTAGATGTGTATAAGAGACAGCTGCCACACTGCCCCACCTCTGCCCTGCCACACTGCGCCCACCTCTGCCCTGCCATACTGCCCCACCTCTGCCCTGCCACACTGCCCCACCTCTGCCCTGCCACACTGCGCCCTAGTTTTATACTCACCATCACTTGGGCGACGTATTATCCACTTAATTTCTCCAATTAATAACCTGTTGAATTTGATAACAAATGAAAATGTTATTTTATGATTGATTAAACTGAAATTTGGCCGAATATTCCAATTACTAATATGAAAGAGTTGAAACTGTCAACTAACAACTGGATAACCGATTCTACTGTTTCTTTGGTAACAGTTCAGAGCGTCAATTAGCTAAATGAACACTATCAAAACACGTGAAAATGACAATAGATTTACTGGTTAACCAGTTAGCAGATCAATTATGAAGTGAGCAACGTTTGCATAATTAGTTTAATCAATAGGAAGGATATAGAATAGCAGTTACAACACGTGTTACTTATAGCACGAGTAACACCCCGCCAGTTAGTCAGGCCAGTTGGAGCCTCAATGGCCAACTGGGCCACCTTTTAACTGTTCTCCCACACTCATGAGATAACACTGATTACAGCCACCTGACTTAGCCTCTAGCTGATAAGGGTCAACGATGCTGGACCCTAGTTATCTCCAAGGGTTAGCAACCCCTGCAGGGTTGCATGTAGGGGTTGCGGTAGCGTCACGGCTCCATCCTTATCTCGCTTATATTACTCTTATCTTGCGCCAGTCACACGATAGGCACAATGGCGATATGGGCACCAGATCTCAAAGGATGAATAAAATATAAGTAATTTATCCGTTGTATTTATAAACTGACATACACTAAGTTAATGATCTTATAAATTAGCGCAACGAAAAATAGAGATCGTATTGAGGGTCACGTGACCTTGAGGCACAGCTGGGGTGAGGCCACGTGACCTTGAGCCACAGCTGGGGTGAGGCCACGTGACCTTGAGCCACAGCTGGGGTGAGGCCACGTGACCTTGAGCCACAGCTGGGGTGAGGCCGCGTGACCTTGAGCCACAGCACGGGTGAGGCCACCTGACTTTCAGCCACAGCTGGGGGTGAGGCCACCTGACTTTCAGCCACAGCTGGGGTGAGGCCGCGTGACCTTGAGCCACAGCTGGGGTGAGGCCACGTGACCTTGAGCCACAGCTGCCCAATCTTACTTAATAGAAATAAGCAGAAGGGGAAGATCATTTCCTGGACCAGGGGCGCGTTAATGAATATATAGGGCAGTCCAGCAACCTTCATTATTAAGAACAAGCCAGCCCTTATTAAGAAGAGGCTAGCCCTCATTAAGAACAAGCCTGCCCTTATTAATGACAAGCCAGCCCTTATTAAGAACAAGCCAGCCCTCATTAAGAACAAGCCCGCCCTTATTAAGAACAAGTCAGCCCTTATTAAGATCAAGCCCGCCCTTATTAATGACAGACTAGCCCTTATTAAGGGTGTACTGGCCGTTGACCAGCAGTAGCTCGTGCTGCAGCACCTTGAGGTCGAGCAGCGCCTGCAGCTCCTCGACGCTGCACTCGACAGCCTCAGCAACAAACATGCGCAGCATGGCGTGGATGCGCTCCAGCGGCAGCGATGTCAGGTTAGTCAACATGCCCAGGATGTACGACCACACAACCTGCAGGTAACGAGATATTAATAAATGTCTAGGTAATAATGAATAATAATAATAATATATCATCCTGGGTCACGACCACACAACCTGCGGGGAGTAAGAGATATTAACAAATGTCTGAGTAATAATAACTGATATCATACTGTATCTCAACATTAAATATTTGGAAATTAATAGCGTAAAAAAGAGGGGGCGATTATAGTTTTGAGTTTAAAATATAATATAAAGAAAACTAACGGCGAGTGTTCAGCTACACCGCGTCACTGGAATTTGTGATACTACTGCCGCCGCGCCATACCATATACCAGGGCAGGCGTCATGGCGACGAGCCGGCCCACGGCCACATACTCCTGGTATCTTCCTCTCATGGAGGAGGTAATAGCTCTTTTCGGTTGGCGCTGACGTTGCCCATTACCTCTGCTGACAACTGCTGACCTTGCACCCATTACCTGCCACTGATGTCACCCATTACCTCCCACTGACGTCGCCCATTACCTCCCACTGACGTCACCCATTACCTCGAGGTCATGTCGCCCATTACCTCCCACTGACGTCACAGCACCACACGTCAGGGGTCTGCTGTGCAGCACCACACGTCAGGGGTCTGCTGTGCAGCATCACACGTCAGGGGTCTGCTGTGCAGCACCACACATCAGGGGTCTGCTGTGCAGCACCACACAAAAATATTATGTTTTCCATTATAGCATAATGAGTGAAACACTAAATTGCCTTCAAATATGTAAAACCTAACAAATTAAATTGTAATATGGGTAATAAAATAACAGAAATTGTTGAGTTTTGTAATGCAGGTAAATCTAGTGAAGCAAACCAGACAGCAACTGCCACAAGGTGCAGCAGAGCCTCGAGTAATTATAGTGAATCGAAGGTTCGCTCCTCAGCAATTGCCACGGCCCACTGACCTCATGATGAAGAGGCCATGGCCTATTCACCTTTTGATGAGAGGGGTGAGCACCACGACGGAGTTGTGCAGCAGCTTTAGGGCGTCAAGGCAGCAGGTGAGCAGGGCGCTGCTGGAGGCGAGGCTCCCATCGATGCACACCGCACGCCAGAACACAGGCACAATCTCTCTCCTGGTGGAGGTAAGTGCTCTCAACAACTGGCTATTTCTGTATTTTTCTGATCAAAATATTCAAAACTAAAATAATCAATGAAAGATCCAAAACTACCAACAAATAACTGAATACTACATAACATCATCAATAACCAAATAAATAGTTTCAATAAATAACCATGTAGGTGACAGAATGTCAATCAGTGTAACCATTTATGCATTCAAGTCAAAAAACACTAAAGCTTAGAGGTGCCATATATAGTACTATATTTGTCATTTTATACATGCATGGGAAAGATATTTGCTAATACCTGTATCAAATAAATACAGTAAGCCTTTTTAAAATAAATATTAGAGTAAAACACTAAAGCTTAGAGGTGCCATATTAACTATATTTGTCATTTTGTACATGCATGGGAAAGATATTTGCTAATATCTGTATCAAATAAAAACAGTAAATTGTTTTCAAATTAATACTAGAGTAAAAATACAGATGTAAGAAGAAAATATTTTACCGTAGAGCAGTCCAGACAGACTCCATGGCAAGATCCAGCACCATCTGTCCAGCATCCAGCTGCTTGATGAGCTCAAGAGCTGTCTTAGTGTCAGCCTCATCACTGGCATCCCACTGCCACAAGAAATAATTGATATTAGAAATAAAAGATTTGAAAGAGATAACTATGAGTATGATGCTATGAACCTCCTTAAATTACTAAATTTTCTGAAGTATTTTGAGGTAATGCATAGCTTTGTCTAATTGAATGTGCAACAAAGTATTGTTCAATATTGCTACATTTTTATAATACTTAAATTACAATATGGCTACTAGGAAACCTGAAAATATTTTAAAATCATGAAATAGTAGACTTTTGGACATATACCTAATGTCATATTGTAACAATATTGAAAATTTCTCCAAAAATATTTACATTTGTCATGAGTAAAAGTTTCAGCTAAGACAGCCAGTTTAAAAAAATACATCATGGCCAAACCAATAAATTTATTCTTATGTAAAGTCAGGTAAGACAAACCAGAATGACAACTGATAGAAAATGCCAACTTCAGACACCTTTTGCACCTGTGGATGACCAGCATAAAAGTGATTGGTTCTTAACACTCTGACTCTGATTGCTTAATCTTGTACTATTATTTCATTTTTTGTACTGTTTTTAACAGGGTTGCCAGAGGGGAGTTTTTTCCAGACAAATCCCGTGATTTAGTTTTTCTCAATTGCGTTGGCTGGCTAAAATTTATGATAGAGGTACTTCCTAATTAAATTTTAAATACTGCAAAAATAAAATAAATGGAATTTTTATAGCGGAACCTACAAATAAACTAGTACATATATATTGAGTTATTGGCCTTTTTGGCCATTTTTGTTCTTGGATTTGGCCAATTTTAGGCAACCTGAATTATGTACCACTACGTCCTGGAGAAATACATTTCGTGGTACACATATGTACCAATACATAGTCAACGTGTTAAAATATAACAATATGGAAAATATCTACTTTCCAAGATATTATGAGTTATCAGAGTAATAAGTTTATTAATGAGCAGCCATAATGATAAATTGTAGGGGATAAATTTTATTTTGCCATGAATCTATCTTTCAAGTTACAGACGACAAAAATTAAATTATAAAGAGGTTCATCTCATTTTCTCATATCACTAGTTTTAATCTAAAAATAAATTCAAAAAATTGCATTCACTCTACTGACACTAGAGGTAAATTAGCATGTTATAATAATTTCCTAAAATATTTAATAGTTTCATTTCATGAGTCACAATCTGGAATATTGGGAACAATTTTTGAAAAATCTTACATTGAAAGAATTTTTTCGCATGCAATTCTTAAAGCAACATCAAAAATTTGTCATTCATCTCAATTTTCATTATAAAAAAAGAGGAAAGGACATTAAATAAGGTTAAAAATAATTACAAACACCATTAGATTTTTCTTTTTTGCAGTTGGCTTCTGCCTAATTCTTTAGTTAGGTAAGAGACCAGATGTGCGGTGGTGATGACGTGTGGTGGTAGGTAGGTATGAGTTAGGCATGAGACCAGTCGTGTGGTGGTAGTTAGGTATGAGCTACTGAGCTAGTGAAAAAAATATCTACCTCTACTCTCTGAACCGTGACTGGATTTTTTGAGCAGTGGTTTTATGGATTTGCAAGCCTTGATTCTATTTCTTTGAGCCGCAAATTCCATATCCCAGCCATGCAGAGACATTTACAACCCACAAACTTATTTCCAAAGTCCTGTGCATGTGTTACCCCAAATCTCCAATTTTACCCTAGAAACAGCAACAATAACATTTACATTTGTCTTTATTTTAGAGGCAACTGAACCCATGATAATGCAGTCTGATGTGACCGCAACTAAGCAATCTCCAACAAAATCTTTTGGGTTGACTCGTTATGCTGGATATTTCAGCGAGAGTGTGGAACTAAGTACAGCAGAAGTTGAAAGCTTTATGAAATGACATGTTTGTGACTGTAAATTCTTCAATCAAACAAAAATACATTACATTAGAGGATCAAGATTTCATACCTGCTGGAAATTATATGATATTAGAGCTGCGATATTTCAGAAAAAAAGTTAAGACTTTTCCCAACTAGGGTATGAGTTAGGTATGGGACAAGTTGTCCAGTCATGTGGTGGTAGTTAGGTATGAGTTAGGTAGGGCACCAATCAGAACAACAACAAGCATTTGAAAACTAATATTTGCAAAGTACAAACTTTTAGATCAAAGTAAAATAAATGATTTTACAGCTGCAAGAGAAATGACACTTTTGAATCACAAAATTATGGAAAATCAGGATCTAAATTTTTAATATATAATCTTGGAACAGAACTTATTTATATGTAGATAACCCTATTAATATATACCTGCTCCTTGATTCTTTCTTATTTTTTGCTTATATTATAAAGATATTTACTAGCCTACTAATAGGACTCGGAAATAAACTCAAGGAAGGGCAACAAAAAATGTTCTACTTTGCCACTATTTCACTTCATACCTGATCAAAGGATCCATCAATGCAATACACAGAATTGATGACATCCCAGACAGCTTCATCATCCATGCCCATAGCTTCTAATAGCCAAGATTTTTCACTGTACTTTCAAAACTGTCCAAGTATTTTCAAAAGTATTATCATTATCATAGCAAAACATACTGAAAACTAAAATGAAAGTTACTAAATAACTCTTAACTTGGATAAGAAAGTTTGCCAGACATAAAACTTGGACTTCAACAAATACAAGTGGCAAACCTCAGGAGAATGAACAAAAAAGCCACTAAACAAGTTGAGGTTACTTATCATGGTATGATTGAAATAGAAGAACATGATTATTACAAATTCAATTTGAATACTTTATGGCCAAGAGGTATCACAAACAGATTTCAGGGCACATAAATTAATACCAAACTTGCAACATGTCTACAGTCTGCCTCCTGTGGAATTTTTTTTTTCATCGATTTCAAGACCTTGGGTATGAGAAGATTACACCTTGGACCTCCCAGTCTGAGCACAACTTGATTTCTATCTCAGTCTTTTCCTCTTGCCTCTGGTCATTTCACAGTTTAATTTCTAGCTCACTCTCAGCCGCCAGTGGTTGTTGTGTGAAATACGAGACACAAGAATTAGTTACTGCTTACTGGGCGTCTTCATAGGGTGTTCACCATGCTGCAGCTCAGCAGGTATTGTCCCAGCCAACAAATCACTGCTTTGCATATTTTCCAAGGGATATCTCCCTCACCAGGAGCTGATAGAAGGTTCCAACTCCAAGGTTGTGAAAGATTTTCCAAGTTTGAGCAAAATTCCCTCCTCTGCTTTGTATAGACAAAACATTGCAAGATGAAACAACTAATACTAATAGACTAATAGTGTCTTCTGTATTATGCCAGGATTATGGTGTCAGGGGCATGACCAAGAGATTATGGTGTCAGGGGCATGACCAAGAGATTATGGTGTCAGGGGCACTATTATGGTGTCAGGGGCATGACCAAGAGATGGATTTCTAGCTTCCTCTCAGACTGCACCCAGCAAGTCGTTGTAAAAATAAAAGGTGAGAGCTCCATCTATGGATCAGTTGAGTCATGAGTGCCCCAAGGTTCTGTTGTGGGGCCTACACTCTTCTTGATCTATATCAACGATGTGACGGAATCCAAGCCAAGGTTGGACTCTTCACAGACGACACCGTCCTTTACTCCCGCATCAGAAGCCCACATGATGTTGCTCTCCTGCAGGATGACCTCAACAAGCTGGAAGCCTGGGAACGCACTTGGCAGATGGCATTAAACATCGAGAAGTGCCACCTCCTCTCAGTAACAAGAGGTCCCCGATACCTTACAACTATGCCCTGCATGGTCAAACATTGTAATCTGTCAGGGACACCAAGCACCTTGGTGTTACCATCACCAAAAACCTGCATTGGAAGAACCATGTGTGTTCTGTCTCAGCAAAGGCCACAATGATAAGCGCTATCACCCACCAAAATCTGAAAGGATGCACCACGAACGTCCAGACCCACTGCTATAGCCTATAAGAGCATGGTCCGACCAATTTTGGAATACCCATTATCCGTGTGGGACCCGCACCAGCAGGGTCTTGTGTCTGCACTGGAGGCAGTCCAGCGCAGATCCTCAGCCCACACTCAAGCACTTCATTGATGGTGTCAAAATTAGGCCTCAAGCCACTTGTGCAGAGAAGAGTAGCCGGCAGAGCCTGCATGATGTATAAAATCATGCATAAAATGGTGGACATGAACGTCCCACCTGGTAGGCTTCAGCCGCTGTCAGAATCACCAGAGGTCACCATCAGAAGCTCATAGTGCCTCATGTAAGAACTGATGTATACCGCCATTCATTCTTCCCCTCCGGACTAGACTGTGGAACTCCCTCGCCCAGGAGAACGTGGCAGCTCCTGACCTGACTGCCTTCAAAGCAGCTGTGATGGCCTGGCAAGTGGAAACAGCAGTAGGGACAGAAGCCAATACTTATTTAATCTTGGGCTTTTTACTCTGTTCTTATGAACCAAATGCCTTATCTCATATGTGCCAATGTATGTGTGTGAGACTGTGAGTATGTATATGTATGTATTTGCTTGTGTGATTGTATATTTAATTTTTTAATTCAATGTGGAGCTTTTCCTCAAGCCATCAGGGAAACCACTTTTCTTCAGTAAATAAATAAGTATTGCATGTGGGGCACATACTGGAATTAGACATTGAAACAAGTCAAGTGGGAATGTGGGCCCTCACACCAGCATGGGCCTGCATGGCCAAGTTGAAAAGTCCAGATGGTATACTTATACATATGATATAGGGTAAATGCACCATATTCTGACACTGTGGGTAATTCCAATACCCCTCAACTTTTTCCTTTATATTAAGCTTGGTTTTAGTTCCACGCATGCGTAGATGGTTGAAATAGTGACATCATAGTCCAGGCTGTAATTCTAAGAATAGAAGTTCACTTATAAAAAAGCTTTCCACCCGAGATGAAAAGCTTTCCTTTGATACAGTGCTCTGCCAGGTGACTGATTATAAATGAAAAGGAAGATCAAAATGGACAAACTGTTTCAATTGTATAGTACATCAGATTTGTTATAGAATTATTTGGATGCAATAGTATGACGGTCATACTATTGCACACCAGATTTCCGCCAAACACCAGGTCTAGCAGGAAAATGTTAAGATCTGCAGAGCAAAAGTCCAAGTCAACTAGTGAGCACATCAAAACACTTTTGAAAGTTGACCTTGCTTTACTAAATAGTGATAAACTGTTTATGTAAAAGAATATTGTGGTTTGAGACTTTTAAATAAGTCTGTGAATATACTAGGAATCCTTTACCTAAGCTTTAGGTATACTTGTATTTGCTGATTTTAAGTGGTAAATAAATTAATAGATGATTGATTTAAGAGACAGTTTTGGACACATAAAAACTAATTCCGACACAGGGTGTTGGAATTACAAAACACAGGGTTTCGTTTACTGTTGTATTCTGACACAGCTCACACAGGGTGTCGGAATTACCGTCAATTACGAATTAAGATTTTGAAGCACTGTCGGAATTAGGGTAAATGCAGTATATTCCGACATTGTGGGTAATTCCATCACCTCTCTAGTTTTTCCTTTATAATAAGCTTTGTTTTAGTTCCATGCATTCGTTGATGGTTGAAATGGTGACATCATACATTTGCGTGTCAAACTACTGCCAAAACACTAGGTCTTGGTCATCTAGCGGGAAAATATTGAGATCCAAAGAGAGACGATGCACACTACCCAGTGAGATCATCGAAAAATGTGTCAAATTTGACAGTTGACCTTGCTCTACCAAATAGTGAATAACTGTTTGTATAGGAAGAATATTATGGTTTGAGACTTTTAAATACGTCTGTGAATATATTAGGAATCCTCTAAGTATACTTGTATTCGCTGATTTCAAGTGGTAAATAAATTAATAGATGATTAAGATGAGAAATGGATTTAGACACATGAAAACTAATTCCATCAAAACTTGAATTGGACACACACAGATCGTTCCAAGCTGTGTACAAAAATTAAAATTTGCTTAATTAAAAGCTTAATAGTTGTTAATTAAAAGCATAATTAAGTAGTGTTCAATATTCATTAGTGAATAAGTAAGTAGTTATTCAATATTCATTCCAATACAGCTCACACAGGCTCACAGCAAACGGAATTCGAACACGTGGATGGTGGATGACGGCATTACGTATCAGTAGAATTTGAAGCGCGGACAGAATACGCCTCACCACGTGCCGAATATTGCCACACACAGTGACGGAATATCGGGATTTGGTAGGTTTCCATTCTAAAGGCTTTTAAATAAATATGGCAACATTTTGTGACATTTCGTTGTTGCTGACACGTAGTGCGGTGTTTTGAGAGTCACATAAAGCAAACAGAACTTGAGTAACGCATACGGTTATTTTTTTATAGTTTTTCATTTCTCGATGCATCCTTAATGTGACGGAATATACCGCATTTACCCTAGTCTCACAATATGCCGCATTTAGTCACACACACATTGCTGGTGCGTACTGCATAGTGTGGTATTTTGAGAGTGACATAAACCAATCAGAACTCAAGTTGCAGCTGTTGCGCATACAGATACGGTGATCTATTTATAGCTTTTTGTTTCTTGCTACATCCTTAAGGTGTCACTGTGTTGGAATATGGTGCGTTTACCATATACAAAAAAGTATACATTACACAATACACACAAACATATGATATACATACATTCATTTCAAGCACCATTTCAATTTTGACAACCTATCTGCAGTATCTGGTGTTCACTAGGCACACCTGACTTCAAAATGTATACTGTCAAAAATTGAAAGATTTTTCTTTGCTCATCAGCATTGTTGTTAACTTCACAGTCTCCAGCCTCTGCTCTCCTCAAGACCCCAGAGAGAGGCCTCTGCAGACTCTGCTCTCTCCAGTTTGTGTTTGTGCAGAGAAATTTGTACGTCTATACATCTTAGATTAGTTTTCAGCTCTTGTCTAGGGCCTAGGCTGCGCATGACGCTGAGTCGCTGACAATGCAGCAGCCAGAGGCTCAATCGTGTCATTCGTAATCCGTAATCGTGTCATTCGTGTGTAGTGTTCAGTGTTGTACGTAGGCGGTAGGGTAGGCAGAGCGTAGCACATTGATCAGATCAGACTGATCAGATTCAGAGGCGCTCATGTAATCATGTTGAATCTATGTCGATGGCTTCTGACACCGGCATGTCCAATTATGAGTCGGACACTCCAGTCTGCGGGACTTTAGGCAGAGCCAGGGTTGCAGTCTGGGTTCATCTATGATGTTGCTTAAAACGTTCCCTTCTGCCTTCTGGGTGACTCCCAATCTCTGTTTTGAAATCGATTACGGATTACTGTAAATAATCCGCTTTCAAAATACTTTACGATTTCCGTGACAATTGGGAAATATTTGATGTAATTTGTATACTCTATTAGTTGATATAAATTCTGCTGTAAACATCGTTTGCGTCATTGATAATAATATTGCTGTTCAACTTCGCACTAGAATTGAAATATTAACGCAAATGTCTCACGACGGCAACGTCAGTATACGGAATACCGACATTTTTGATGTTCAGTTCCACTATTCTTAATTCTGTGCATTTTAAAAAAGTAAATAAAATTATATGAATAGCATTTCTTTTTATTCTGTTATTGCTAGAGGCCTAAGCGAACCGAATCGACACTTCTCCGAACTCGCGGACTCAAGCGCAAAACCCATTTACACGCGCAACTTAGCCAGTCGTTAAGTCCTTCAGTACGGAACTGTCCGAACGGATTCGCTTGAATTTCAGAGTATAAGTAGATATTATTAATACGCTGCGGTAAGAATTACAGATTTTATCATTCATTCGTTTTAAATTAAAATTAATGAAGGCAACTAAGGACTAGGGCGCAAACACGCATAACTAACAGTCTATAACGTACGATGGCCTACGTTGCATGATTATCTTGAAAAAAAAAAAATAACGGTGTTGTTGTTTGCTAGTGCGCTGTGGATCCACAGTTGATCGTTGGGTACTATCGATCTATGTCGACAATCGCAATCGTTCAAATACCTACTATATACAGCACAATTTTTTTACGAAAATTAGGCTGTTTGGTGCTACATTACAAAAATAACAGTCGATTTTGAAAAAATCTCATCAATTCGAGTCGCATGAAGCAATACAATATTCATAAAATCTAGGTCGGTATTTGCATGAGCAAGGCCAAGTGCACATGCGATATGCAGAGCGTCGAGGAAAATACATGCTGTTGAATTTTAGGAGTTAACTCGGATTGCTTATGGTGACAAGACGTGTCCTGGTGGAAATTTTAACTTATTTGACACCTAGATCTAGGAATTAAATTGGTGCTTTAAGAACTAGTTGTATTTCCCAATTATGATAGGTTAATTTCTTTCTTGTTTAGTTAATTATCCCCTTGCATTTAATATTAATTTTAACAAGACACACTAGTACCTGACTGCACTAGTTTCTAATGGAACTTTCAGTCATTTACCTGCTAAGTTTTCAATACCGCATTACAGTTGGTGAGTACCCAAAGGGAGTGAAAGCCTGGGGCGAGTGCTTGTGTGGGGATCGCAGCCGTGCACCACCAATTTTGTGCACCAATCATCCCTGAATAGAACGCCTAGCATATTTCCGTAAGGCCACCAATCACCCGCGTATTAACCCTGCCATCAGTAACCAGCCCACGACATCATCTTGTTTCAAATATTCAGAGCTTTACGCCCCCATATTCTGAAGCTAACAGCCCAGAGTGTAATGATCGTATACCACTGAGCGTTACATCGAATCATCACTTCATACCCTGACTTAGCTCGGACTGTAAGCAGCGGACAACGGACTGCAATCAATCAGCCCACCTTACCAGTGGCATGCAGGAATCCTGCCGTGCACCCCCAGACGGTCACTTATAGCTCACAACATCCGAGGTTACGGTTCAGAAAGTATAGTTCTATTCCAATATCTATTCGTACTCCGACAAGTGACTTCCGCAGCTTCGGTAAATTAGGTAACTTTTAGCTCACAGCATCTGGGGTAAGGTTTCAGATTGCACCGTTCTCTTCCAAAATTTATCGTCCTTCGACGAGTGGCCGTTCGACCGTAGGCTGATTTTACACACGGGACAGATACGGACGAGTCGGTTGCGGGTATCATATTTACGGGTACGCAACCGTGCACCACTAAATTTGTGCACTAATCAGCCTTGAAAGCCACGCCTAGCATATTTCCGGATGACCACCAATCAGCCGCGAACTGCGACCAACCAGCCCAGGTCGCCAGAGGAACTGCATGGCTGCAGTAGTGTGTTGGCAGACGACGCGTGTTGGCAGACGACGCTGGGCCATACGACGCCAGGCTTATTTTCCTGTGGGCTGATTGATCTAATTCAATGGATGTGATCTGTCTGGTGGCGTGCGGCTGATAATGTTAATAGGCGAAATAATTCTACACCACCAGGACGGAGCGCGCCGGAGCCTTGCAGTAAATATGGGACGCCTGTCGGAGACCACCACTGCCGTGCTTCGAATGGACCATCATGATCCCTTCCCTGAAGAACGTAGCCTACAACACATCTTGTGTTGTAGGCTACGTTCTGAAGAACGTAGCCTACAACACAAGATGTGTTGTAGGCTACGTTCTTCAGGGAAGGGATCATGATGGTCCATTCGAAGCACGGCAGTGGTGTGTTGTGTTGTAGGCTACGTTCTTCAGGGAAGGGATCATGATGGTCCATTCAAAGCACGGCAGTGGTGGTCTCCGACAGGCGTCCCATATTTACTGCAAGGCTCCGGCGCGCTCCGTCCTGGTGGTGTAGAATTATTTCGCCTATTAGCAGACGATGCTGGGCCATACTACGTCCGACTATTTTCTAGTGGGCTGATTTGTCTAATTCATTGGATGTGATCTGTGGGGTGGCCTGCGGCTGATAATGTTGCAGTTAAGAGATCTTTTAGCTACTTTCTTGATGGAAGAGATTATGATTATTTGATACCAATGATTATTTGATCTATCAATGGTATTTGTGCCGATGCTCCATTGCAAACTTGACCTCCACGTATCATTCATTACTTTATCCAAATTTTTGGACAAAATCTGGTGGAATTCGTGTTTCACTCTTTTTCTTTGTAAATAAAACCGCATTTCTGACCTGTCTGAAGCCGAACTTCAAAGAAAAAGCACCACTTGACGAAGCTTCAAATTTTGTTCACCAGGCGTGACTGTCAGTACTCCCGCTTTAATGGAGTCCTTCTAGTGTCCAGCTGCATTCCTGCACTGCACTTCAGTACCAGCCACAGCCCTGCTCGCCTCTGGGTCAGTCTACGCGGAAGTTTGGCTGGAGCTTGGGTCCCATACCTGCTGGGGCATTGTCGTTCTGACGCTCAGCATCTGCGGGCGTCATCTCCTCCCGCACCTAACCTAAGAACACTAAAGGTGAAATTTCTTTCATGTACAGAAATGTGCTGATTTTGCTCCCAGCCATGTTACATAACTTTATGATCCTTTGAGATATAACCGTAAATTAATTTCGAATTCCTCCGATTTTTTGGTTATATTCTTACATTCTCGTTCAAGTCCTGTATTTAAGCTCTGAATTTGTCTGCCTGCAGATTGGAAGTCGAAGCCTGGCATGGATGATCGAGCTGGCGTCAAATTCTTCATTAGCCTTCAAAATACATCAACTTAGTGGCCGTGGTATATCAAGTTTCTCATTTCCTTCAAGAAATTAGTTACCAGGAAAACTAAGATTGGTGGTATTTAACGGTGCCCGTTTTGCGCCATAGTTCAAAATTTTCGTATATTTAATAATTTCAATGTGCGTCACGAGTGTGTCCGTCACATTCATGTTTATTGGTGGTTTACCACTAAGGACCCTTTTCAGCATAGTTATTTTTGGTGCCCTTTAGATCTTCAGTCTGGTTAATTTATTTGTAGGGCCTGTCCCATATTTGGCAGCCAGCCAGAATTATCCAGAATATGAAAAAAAGTCGAAGAATAAATAAACCAGTCCCCAATCAACGAAATTTTTACCAGTCATATTCTTGATAACTCGGGACATACCCAGCATTGTCATATCCGCCCGATTCAACCCGAGAAAATAGGCGAACAACTCAAGAACGAACTCAAGCAAGTCACGTTCTGCAACTTCGCCTTCGACTTGAAGTGTGACTCCGTCTGTGTCAACCCATACCGCTACGAGCAACTGGCTACATCGTATTATTGGCATCCCCACAACGTAGTTTGGGGACCGATTGATGGGACGAGACATCTAGCGCCCGGAGATAAATTTGATAAGGAATTGTGCAATATTCAAAGTTCGGAAAATAAATTTAACTTAGAGTGCAGTTTTCGTTGCCCTCAAACGTTTTGATTTTGATACCATCCATGTAGATGTAACAGATTAATTACTCCATGGTATATATTATGCCAAACTATAATATGAAATTCAAACTTGTAATTCTTCTTCATTTGTATCTTTATTCATTTTTCATTAGATTATGATTTAAATATTTGCGGGTTTCATTTCCCATCCTTTTATATAATTTCCTTGCATTGGACCATAGGCTCCTGTTAATAGTCTTATTACTACAAGCAAAGACGATCTACCCTACGTTACTGTGTGGAGACAGGAGGCACTCAGTCACAGGTAGACTTCATAAAGGGTCATATGAAGGACAAAGCTCGTTAAGAAGCATCCTAATGAGTTGCAAAAAAAATTACTTGACGCCCCAGAAGTAAGTGACAAACCAGTCCCCCCATTCGTCCTAACACACTTTTTCTCCATACGATTTTATAGATATACCTTATTCGAGTTTCACCTCACACGTGTCTCGCTATGTCTCCTTCCGACTTTCTCATCACTTGGCAACTCACAAATACAGACAATACCTAATAATAACCACTGCCCAGTCTTCTGGAAGTTCAGCAAGTCGAAACGGGGTTGCTGCCCTCTCCCAGGTGCGGTTCCAGGTAGGAAACTTATTTCAATGCCCCTATGGATGGCGAGGGCAGTAAGTGTAGATTCAGGATAACTGGTTTGTTTCTTCAGAGTCTCGAAAATGAATGGGCGGAAGGCCAGTAAACAAGTGGCCAACTATTTACCGTACCTCGAACAGCATGTATTTTCTAAGAATATTACGGGCCTCCAGATAATTAGGACCACTTCCACGTTGAAGTGCTCCGTCAGACTCAGTTCCGTAAGAGCGCATGTAGCAGAGCGGGCGCCAGGGTAGCCAAGAGTAACGTGTGCTTCTGGCCCAGCTGGGCCGGATTATCAAAGCTTCGTAACTTTTTGTACTTACGACAAAAAAGTTCTGTGGTACGTAAATACACCCTAATTTTGGCATTATCAAAACTTTCGTACGCAAGTCTTAGCAAAAAGCCTAAATTTTTTCCCGCGCCAATTTTTCCCGCGCTAATGTTTTTAAAATACCACCTCTAGTATTACGTTGTCATAGCAACGCCATTCGTAAGTCGATTTTGCGTACTTACGAAGTTTTGAGATTCTGCATAGATTCAGTTCCATAGAGATTCTGCATTCGGGGACTAAAGGGGGGGGGGGGCGAGCAGGCCAATCGGCTTCCCTAAGATGCGAAATTAAACAAAACTAGAACCAATTGGCCACAGGAGAAAATGAAAATCCCGAAATCTCACTAGCACAGTGTAAAGCTGTGCATTGTGCTCCGCTATTAGAA
Organism: Hyalella azteca; assembly: GCF_000764305.2. Classification (NCBI taxonomy): domain Eukaryota; kingdom Metazoa; phylum Arthropoda; class Malacostraca; order Amphipoda; family Hyalellidae; genus Hyalella; species Hyalella azteca. The sequence goes on from NW_025930806.1 coordinate 87,753, forward strand.
GCTTTGGAATGTAAAGCTAACAGTTGTAAATTAAGATACCCAATCACGTCATTTTTTAAATAATACTATTTATATATTAGTAAACTAGAATGTGCAAAAAGTTGAAAAAGAACGAGCTGCTCCTTAGACCTTTGAACTACAACAGCAAGCATGGCCAAATATAGAAGCCAGCTTGCTGGAAAATTCTTATGATAAATGCCTTGTAGCTAAATCCTCAATAGCCGCAGTAGCGCGCTTCGCAGCTCGTCCTTCCGGTCGCTGCTTAGACTGCTATTCAGCATCAAGAGAAGTTTGCCTCTGGGCAAGGTTGCCCTTCTCGAGCAAAAGTAAGTCGTTCGGCTGGCGTCCAATAGTCTCGGCATTGCCTTTCCACAGTTCTGCAGACACGACTTCGTACATATCGTTGCATTCAACATAAATTACTACCCCTACAGGATACGAAAACTATTTGGTTAAAGCTTGTTTAACAGCAACGATGTCACCAAACTAAAGTGCGACATTGGCAACTGTGAAGGTACGAATCGTGCAAGTGGAAAGGTAGTCACCCATGAAACGAGATATGGTTGGATTACCGGTACTCCCTGCGTTAAATTGCTGGGCTAATAGTTTCCATTCCCGACTCCGAGAAGCATCGAGGACTAAATTAAAAGTCAGGCTTGCGTTACACAGCAACTTGTGCAGGAGGAGTGGTAGTCAAGCGTGAAGTGTGCTTCTGGAGAAGTCCGTAGAGAGTCTGCTTTCGGAGACTAAAGAGGATGCGAGCAGGCCAATCGGTTTTGTTCTTAAGATGCGAAATTAAAGAAGACTGGAACAAATTGGCCACAAGAGAATTTAGATTGAATAAAAAAAATCCCGAATTCTCACTGCCACAATGTAAAATTGTGCAACATGAATGGCACCTCACATGAGTGAATCCTAGAAATTGTACTTTTGTTCACTTCGTCGATGCTTTTCATGCAAATTTTAAGTATAGACATGAGCATTGTTGTTCGAACTGCTTTTTGATTTGCTATATTTATTCGGTGGTAGCTCGAAATAAATTTCATTGATTGCACATGCTGCCCAAGTGAACTGTTGTCAAATAATCATCGTTAAAATCGTTCCTGATGATTGTTACCAGATGCCCTTGATGATTGGCATCAGATGTACCGATGACTTCTTCACTTAATTTCTCTTCTTTTTATTTGTAAGATTTTCTCCTGGTTTTAACGCGCACTGTATTTCTGTGAAAGGGCACAGTAGAAAGCATGTATTGATACAGATTTTTTACGCCGAACTCGAGGCTCGAGCCCTGCATGCCATCTTGACGTAGATTTACAATTACAATACAATTTTGCATTATATGAACAAGAGAACTCGTATAAATTGTAAGCTGAAATAATATCTTGTCTCTTAGAAATTATTCTTGTTCATTGTCTTTAGTTTCATACATTATTTTTATGGTTTAATTCTTGTTATGTTGTTCTGAATTGAACCAATGTTATCTTTGATGAGGTCAGGAGTTAGTACACGAAGCATCGTAGTCAATGTTGAATATTCCGGAAACCCATTTGAGTTAAATACCAGTGCATGATGTGAAACCAATACATACTGTCGTTTATGGATAGGCTGAAATCCTCAGCAAAATTGTTAATTATTATTTTATGCAGAGTCCAAGTGATTATAAAAAAGTAGCAAATTTTAGTGCAGTTCGTTTATAAGATATTTTAATTATTATGAATTTTCATCGAGTTTGTGCAAGTTAACTTGTTCGTACATGTTCAGGATTGGCTTAGGACATGTTTGGACCAGCTACCAGCTAATAACATGTTTAGGTGAAGTTTTTGCTTGACTACTTCGTTGCATGTAAGCGTCATAGCGGGCGGTTTTAAAGGTATTACGAATAATAAATAGACTTGCTTTACTTTCAATTGAGTTATCCAAGTCATGAACGATCCAGGATCTAAAACATCCGAAAAAATAAGGATTGAGCTGTCAAGCGAAAATGACAAATTCAATAAAGTATTAACTTATCTTCAATTAACATAACATAGTGATGTCGGCGCTGAAGTGTAGGCCTGATGTGGCCTGTCGAAAGTGGTTGAACTCAAAGCTTGCTGCCAGAACAAATCTGTTATTTATTCTTTAGGGGACCAAAAAGGCTCGGTAGATTTGTTAAAAATAATAATAAACAATAATTGGAAGCTGCTTTACTCGCTCCTCTAGTTTCTTACACGAATTTCATCAGAGTTCCTCAATTTCGCGTGAAGCAAGTTTAACAAGTTCAAACAAATTTTTTATTCCCTGTGCATATTCAATTCTTTGCTGCGCTCCTACGGGGACTTTAGGGCAGCTGATGTAAAATTGTTTTAGTTTTTTATTCACGAATATTCCACGATTCTCGAAGAAATTGCAGCCGAAGCCGCTTTTCTAATTTTTTGATGTAAATCGCTACAAGCCTTTGCTAAATTCGTCGAAGTATCCATGTAATTTCCGACCAATTTCACACACGTTGGAACGAATTGGAGAAAATACAAGTAATGGAATTATTATTGTGAAGAAAAATAGGTATAAAGTCATTACGGTTTGTCATTTTTCGGTCCTTAAATTATTTAAATTTGATTTTGTAACATGAAGTTGGCATGAATATTCTGGTACAATATAGAGACAATCAATCCTATTCCGGAAAAATTGCGTACAGTGTTCATTCCTAATCATCGAAAACTGTTCCCCTGAACGCCTTGCTTTTATTTAACTAACAAATAATCTTGTCCGGAAACATCGGCAGGTAACATCTTTCGATCACAATTTTGCCAGAATACGTCCTATTTCTGAAAAAATTGCTGGACAATAGCGTCTCACACTTTCCTACCATAACTATTTTGTATGTCCGGAACTGACCGACCTTCTCAGCTGTTACAGTGAGTGCGTATGCCACCTTCAGTAACATCACGCGCTTGCGGGTCCTTGCAGAGCCTTCAGTACCGAGTCGGGCGCGTCCGACAGGCAGTGCGGGTCCTTGCAGAGCCTTCAGTACCGAGTCGGGCGCGTCCGACAGGCAGTGCGGGTCCTTGCAGAGCCTACAGTACCGAGTCGGGCGAGTCCGACAGGCAGTGCGGGTCTTTGCAGAGCCTACAGTACCGAGTCGGGCGAGTCCGACAGGCAGTGCGGGTCCATGCAGAGCCTTCAGTACCGACAGGCAGTCACCGCCAAGCCTCTCTAGCAACACGTTCCTAGGCCTGGCTGGAGCATAGGGCCTTTCATATAGTCACCCAGGTTCGTCACGCGATCCGTAATGTAAATATAAGTATTCACTATCGCTTCACTATGTCTTTCAGTTTACCTTGACTGTCTAAGACCACTTCACGAACTCAGTTCCGAAGAACTAATACCTTTAAATCGCAGTCGCAATAGGAAATTTGACATGCGCGTTTATGGGCTTATTTAAAACAACCGCAACTCGTTCCCTTTACAAGATTGGGTTCAATAAAGCAAACACATCAATAAATTATTTAATCCGTTTAATCACCAGTTAAATACTTACCAACCTGAAGATTTTGGTGACTACTCGAATGAAATCGTGTCTGTGATGTTGCGAACACCAATAACACGATCGACTCGAGCCAATAATTAGGTAGAGTTTACTTCGTCCCTGATTCATGGAAACGTTGAGTTGATAAAAATAAACACGATTCATTTTCATGCCCTCATTGCCAGAAATAGCACTTGCTAATTTACAAACTTGACCATCCTTACAACTTTAAGAAATAATTTCGGAATTGTGATATGTATTGAACTTTTGAACACTCCAGCTAGGTAGACTGGTCGCGGCACAAACCAAAGTTCGCTGGCAATGTCAAATGACGCGTTGTCTATCGGATTGCTCCTGTCGCGATTATATTTGGTAACCTCAGGTCCCAGGATCTGGTATCAATATAGTCGACTAACGATAGCCCCAATTCGTGAAGGTCCAAGGAAACTTGATACTTCAGTGAACATTTATTTCATAAAGCCACCGTAAATCCTGCACGTTCAGAATTTAGAAATAGTCCAAATTTAAATGTAATCAGATATTAAATTTATCATTCTCAAAAGTTCAAAAGACATGGTTCACTATTCTGCTTTAATTAAGAATTATTTGTAAGATTTCAAGGTCTCATTGCAACTCGAATCTAAGAGTGAACATTCCACTGCTTGGTTCAGAAATGACTTAGTTCAATAATTCTCGTCGCTTGAAATCTAGACATGAAGACCTTCAAGTGTAAGACAAGTCTCAATAACAATAAACGTGAGCTGGAATATTCAAAATGCTAATATCAGCTGAATTAATTGAAATCTAAGGCACAACAGGTGGTAAACACCGTGATAGGCTAGGCTAATTCAAATCATAGGATCTAAAAGCAAATCAGTTTCCTTAAATATTTTACTGATGCTAGTAATCTCCAGTGCTGTACTGGCCTCAGGTCGGCTTGAGCAAGAAAGTGGCCCGCTGTATCACATTTCGCCATGAACTTACACCCTGGTCAAACACTGATTACTCACGTTGCTCTGATGGCTCCGAAATGCGCTCAACTACTGAATTATATTCTGTTGATCGATCGATACCTGCGTTAAGGGTACGCACACAGTGGAAGCAGGTTTGCCCGCGCGGGCAACCTGCTCAAACCTGCCACAAGAATGAACATAGGATAATAATGTAAGTGTTCAGAGTGAAAACCTGTACGAATAGGCTTCTGCCGACAACCTGCTTATACCTATTTACCGGAATGAACTGCACATTCTTATCTGCTCAACCTGCTTGGCATATGGTCATTTTTGAATTAGTTGTACCTTTAAACCCTCCATTTTCCTTATTTCTTTGGAGGATTATCGGAGAATTATTGGAAGTGGCGCTGGCGTCCACTGCCTAATTAATCCGATAACGACAACGCGAAATTGTTGCAAATAACGACTGCAGGATATTGCTTGCATCATTCGTCTAGAAATTTACACTGTGCATTAATAATTTTTACCACAGACAGTAAAGACTTCGATAAATTCTCTGCTTTTCTCATGATCACATTTCTTCTTAAAAATTTTTTAACAGCTTTTCAGTGGTTCAGAGAGTTTGACGGGTTATATGACGAATTTATCATGCGATTTATTCATTTATAATGAGTTTTGACTGTATGATTCGTATTATTGAGAGATTTTATCAATCGTTAAGGCCCGTTTACACTAGTGGCAACGACATGCGCTTTGAGTCGTTTGCTGCAGTGCCTCACCGCGCACGACCGTTCACACTATTTTTGTACTCGGGTAGTTTTGAGACCGCGCGGCGCGCGCGCTTTGAACACCAGTTGCCACCTAGACGTCAATGAGGATTGATGTAACCGAATTTGAGCTGTGGGCCATTGTTCTCGGGTGTGCTGTGGTCCGTCATTCTTCGCACACAAGAAGCGCATGCAGAGGCTGCAAAGCGCCTCTGCATGCGCTTTGAGGCACTTGATTCTCGTGTATTGCCCCTAGTGTGAACGGGCCTTTAGAGGGAATGCACAAGCATGTTTCCTGCTTCCTCTTTGAACAACCTCTCGCGTCTCGCGCTTGTTTCAGGCGCCAGCCTCAACTGGTAACCAGCACGCTGGCAACCCGCTTTCACTGTGTACGTACCCTAAGAACAGAAGGTTGTCATAAATTATAAATAAAAAAATAGCATGACTAGCAATTTGAAAAATTCCGACATCTTTCTTCAATTGTTCTGAATGTTCATTTCACTGAAATTCAATCGTACTATCTATTCAGACTGGATCTAACTAATATTTTATGAATACTACTACACATTATCTGCTTCATTGGCACATAAGTGACATCTAATTGATGACCTTGGTCAAGCAGGCTCCAAACTCAACTGAGGGAAAATGTCAGGCTAGTATAATGAACAAAACGGATTGGCAGCTAATTAATAAAAAATTAATTAAATGATAATTACAGTTGTTAAAACAGGACAATCAGACACTATTTTTCACACTTCAATTCTGCCAGGCCCACAACGAGCTTTAGATTCACGTTTACAAATGGCGGTAACAGTCACCCACAAGTTTCCTAATTCAACACGACACAGGCTAGCTAATGTCACATAAATCAATTTTCTACTTCTGCTCGACATTAACTACGATAATTTTAGGTATAACTATATGATTTTACGGTATAATGGCTCAGAATTACAATGAGTTATGGGCACGAAACGGCTAGAGCATCTACCAACTACACAGGAAGCATCCAGTTTAAGGGGACCGACCGACCTGGCTAAAATTTTCAATTTTGGCGTTTTCCACTTTTTGGGCTCATCTTAAAGCTTACTTTTTGGCGCATCCAACGGTGCCAGAATCATCCCTCTACGTCGAAAAATGATTTCGTGACAGCTTCCCAAAGAAGGGCAGTTTTTAGGCCCTTTAACAAATGACATAAAAAAAACTAGGTGGAAAATGAAAAAAGTGATGTTAGAGTCGATAGATATGGTCTTTACGAATCGAATGATACGTGTCTCGATGTTGTAGGATGATATTTGTGGGAGGAGATAGATTTTCTAAAGTACCTCTTTTTAGCCGTTTTCTATCAATTTTTTCGAAAAATTCATACGAGCAAAATGTTTTTCTTTTTACATTTTAAGTATGTATGTGAAGTTTCATGATGATCGGATAATAACTGTAGAAGTTTCTCCGGGGGCAGCCCGGTCCCCTTAAATGGGAGCGCAGCCGTGCACCACCAATTTTGTGCACCAATAAGGCAATAAGCCCTGAATCAAACGCCTTGGATCTCTCCGGACATCCACCAATCAGCCGTTAACCACTCGGCTCTGTCTTTCCAATCGTCAACCACATGTGAATTTTCTTCAATAAGATCCCTGGAATTAACGGAACAATAAATATTACCATATTATACACACCGGCCTCTGACGCCCATCCCACTTTCCAATGCTTTACAAATGTCAAAAAAATTCACGGATGAAGACTCGAATAAGCATTCAAAGGTGAGTTGTGGCGCAAGTTAAAATTTTCCCCTCTGAATCATGTTCATGTTTGTGTGTTGCGTCACATAATTAGTGCAAATAATAAAACTTGCCTGCTAAATAAATTAATTATCATTTCTGTAGATCTGAACTTCTCTTGCCTTGAAAATTGGAAAAAAAAATAGTTTTATAACTAAGCATGCGTTTTTATTGTACCTACAGCAACACAACACGAAAGTGTTAGAAAGGCCGTCAGAGGAAGATGAGAAAATGGGCGGACAGCAAGTTTCAACCAAATGCATCACTTGCAGCCAAGTTTTTTCAACAGAAGACTTAACACAAATCGTGATGCATTACAAAAGTCATTTGACTTCTCTCCCTTGTGAATGCCCATTTTTGAAGATAAGATTTTTTTTAAAGATAGCTTAATATTGTTTTAGGTAGCTGGTAATGGTATTAACATTGTCACCTTACAGATCTTCGCGACCTTCCTATCGCCCGCTTTCCATTCACTAAAAAACACACAAGCGAGTTATTGATTTCAACTCCTGAATGTGAGCATGGAACCTTCCAAACAATGAAATTTATAGAAGAGTGGTTGGTGGGGAATAAAGAGGGAGGCAAAGTGGAATTCATTGGAAGTTATTAGAATTTAAAGAAATTGCTGTGGAAATCAATACTCTTACTACGAATCCTTTTGAAAACAACAAATTCAGAATGGTGTCACTGATATTAGTGTCACGTAAAAAATTTCATGGTGTATTTTTGACGGCATGTATTTAGAGTTTCAATTGTCGCTGACTTATCGAAAATAATTCGAAAAAAAAATCAGAAATAGTTATTGTTGATACACCATCAGAGAATTGATGTTTAGTTGCCTGCATCTATGAATTATTTGTTTGTATCTTCAAGAGGGATAAATGCATTAATGGCATGGCGTCTATTTTGGCTTCTTGCACCGCACCTTTTCCCATCATCAAGAGGTTGTGTGGATTAAGATTTGGTCCTACCCTGAGGTCCATAATGAGAGGTGGAGGTGAACACTAAAACAAATTCAAAACGGATGGTCGAGAAGTCTTCAGCAGAGCGTTTTACGCTTATGTTTGCAAACTACCTCACGTGAGTTCAACATTGAAACGAATTAAAACCTCAGCAAAGAAAACTAATTGCATTAAATCATTTGAAAGTGTAGCAGTTTAACAGAAATTCGGCATATAAATTGATTTGAAAATTGACTTTTGCAGAATGACTGGCTCCTTTTTGACGAGGACATGACAGATGAAGTGTACAGCAAATACACTTATAGTAATTTGCTGTATGACATGGTGTGGTGTGGAACACCAACTCTCTGCTCCGTAAGGCCTTTATTGACATGCCAACTACTGCAAAGCTAGTAGACTTAATTGAGCTTCCGTGAGAAAGACCAGACTATTCTGCAAGCACCGATCTTCCACTTTCGCTTCTCTGACAAGTCAGAGGCAATAAGCGCATTCGGTGAAGGTACCTTCATCTCGGAAATCTACCATGACTAAGAGGTAATTTGTTAAAAATTCGGGGTGTTCGGAGCCTGTCCCTGTAAAATGTAAATCGATGGGGGAGGTATATTTTAGCGCGTATTCGCAATACCTCCAATGTGCCGATTTAGGTATTTTAATACGAGGAAAATTTAAGGTGTATTCAATTGAAACCACTTCAGCTTATAATAATTATTGCATGGCAGACGATTGTTCTTCGCGCGGCAGGGAAAAAATCCGCAACAGAGATTCGCAATTCTCCTGCATTCTCGATCCCGTAAAGGCAATGGTTAACTTATTTTAAATTCATAACCCAAATCAGACCAAGCCTATTTACGAGTTGAGTGTAATCTTCATTTTTGAGCAACATATTCGGTAGTACAATAAATTCCTGTTGGTAGTATTTTTTTCAGGTCTCCCCACTAAGTAAGAGGTTGAAGCAGCAACCTAGCTAGACGTCGCCGTGGCAATGGGTGGCTGCAAAGCAGCTGTGTAAGGGTTTTACTTGATCATCAAGCGACATTTATTTGTGGGAGGGATGGACAATAAATCGTGTAGGCAGAGCCACTGTCGATTGACTTTTGCCATCGACCCTTAGATGCCCAGCAACCATTTGAATAATCAATGCAGTTAAGAAGGCTACGTTCTTGATGGAAGAGATTATGAAAGTCCATTCGAAGCACGGCAGTGGTGGTCTCCGACAGGCGTCCTCTTGTGTGTGATTGTCGAGGTTGACATTTAAGCAAACTATTTTTAATTGCTAGTTCTACATCTGAAGATTGTTGCATGGTAAGTAACCCCATTTCCTGATTTTTATTTTCTTGGACTAAAGATACCAATGATTATTCGATCTATCATTGATACTTGTGCTGATGCTACATTACAAACTTGACTTCCACGTTTCATTCATTATTTTATCCTAATTTTTGGACAAAATCTGGTGGAATTCGTGTTTCACTCTTTTTCTTTGTAAATAAAACCGCATTTCTGACCTGTCTGAAGCCAAACTTGAAGAAAAAGCACCACTTGACGTAGCTACAGATTTCGTTCACCACTCGTGACTGTCAGTACTCCCGCTTTAATGGAGCCCTTCTAGTGTCCAGCTGCATTCCTGCACCACCTCAGTTCCAGCCCTGCTCGCCTCAGGGTCTGTCTACGGCTCTACGCGGAAGCTCTGTTGCAGCGTGGTTCCTATACCTGGGCATCGTCGTTCTGAAGCTCGGCATCTGCGGGCGTCATCTCCCGCACCTAGCCCAAGAACGTCAAAGGTAAAGCTTCTTTCATAGCCAGAAATTTGCTGATCTTGCTCCCAGTCAAGTTACTAAACTGGAAGATCCTTAGAGATTTGACCGTAAATTATTCTTTCGTACAAGACCAGGAGATAGTGAAGCTTCTCCAGAGCAACATAAATATGGAGGAGAGCGACATCCAGCGGCGTCTCGCCGTGTATCTCGAGTCAAGTCGGAATGAAAAGTTGGCACTGCAGGCACAGATAGACAAGCTGGATACCGAGTTGGCCACAATGGGGGTAACTCTTCGTGAGACAAAAACCCAAAATGATAAGTAGATGCAGCGCATCACTACAACGTATGAAAAGGAAAAACAATTGAGTGTGGCGCGGTTGCAGGAGGTCAGCATAGTTTTGTTGACCCTCAGATCTTCAGTCTAGTTCCTATATATATTGAGCCTGTCCCATATTCAGCAGCCGGCCAGAATTATCCAGAATTTGGAAAAAAGGTCGAGGAATAAATCAACCAGTCCCCAATCTACGAAATGTTTACCCGTCAGGTCCTTGATAACTCAGGACTTAACCAGCATGATCATATCCGCCCGATTCAACCCGAGAATATAGGCGAACAACTGGCTACTGGGGGCTCCGTATTACTGGCATCCCCACAATGTAGTTTGGAGACCTATTGAAGGGACGAGACATCTAGCGCCCGGAGATAAATTAGACAAGGAATTGTGCAATGTTCAAAGTCTAAAAAATAAATTTAACTCGAGTGCAGCGTTCGCTGCCCTCAAACGGCATGATTTTAAAACCTATGAAGCGGTAGCCGATTTCCTACTCCGTACGCAGATTTGTACTTAAAACATTGTTCATTAGAATGATATAAATATTCGAGTTTCATTTCACACTGTCACTTCCGTGATTGATTCCTTTGATTATATCATGACAGATATCTAATCTAAGCAGAATTTTTGTAACTTTGTTTGTTAAATAAATATTCTGGTGAACGTGCAGTGGATCGTTTTCACTGATCAGTTAAGTTGTAAATAACTTGAGTAGTCGCGTCAAGTTAAATTAACCGGGGTGGCTGAAATTCCTTTGAAAGTTATTATATCTTCGTAACGACCACCATCATGTTCAGTTATGCCACTAACTTCGCGACAAAAAAAAACTTCTCTATGTTACTGGCCGTCAAAAGAAAACATTTTTGTAACAAAACCTGCAAATTTCGAGCACGATTTAGCTGGCTTTTTATTTCTATTAGTTGATGATCGAACCCTATAAATCGTTATTAACCACTACTGTACGGTTTTCATCAACGAGCGCGGCGAGTGCAGTATATAGCTGCTGAGTGGTGACTCGTTGACGGTAGCTTTTAAGCAGCGCTGTCCGGGGCTTACACGCATGCTTCAGTGTGAATGGAGATGAGGTTGCTTATGCAATTCACGTAGTTTGGCGGTCGGCAAGCGATCGTTGTAGTTTTGCGTTGTAAGTAATAACATTTACTATTGCTGGTAGAAGGATCCACTTGCGGCAGACAGTACAAGCCAGGCCACGGCTGGTTGTGGCCAGTTTGGGGGTTAGGCTTAGAAATACAAAGGGAAGATTTACATTTTCCTTCTCTTGAACACACCAGCGGTCACAGTAAGTCGTAATAGAGAAGTAAATTAACTTGCTGACACGTTATCGACTTCCTACTAGAAAAACTCTGATCTATTGGAGTACATTTCTCTCTATTCCCAGAGTCTCCACTTTACGCAACAGCCGCTCGTGCGAAACACGGTCCAATGTTATGGCATAATCGAGGTATACTGCATCCACGGGCTCCCTGCCGTCCAGGCAAGTCCATCGCAATCGTTCAATCGTGTCAGCATGTTCGATCCTTTTTCAATGAACGGGCTGGATGTCCACTTGAGGCGTCCGTCACGTCGACTAGGCCACCCCTATCCTCCAGCGCGACTTGGACCATAGGCTCCTTTAAATAGTTTTATTACTACAAGCAAAGAAGACTATCTACCCTCCATTACTGTGTGGAGGCAGGAGGCTCTCCGTCTACCCCTCGCTAATACAGAGTCGCCCATCAGAGCCATAGGCCAAAAAGCGAAAGGGCGAGGCAAGAAGAGACAGAATACAAAGAAGAAACTTCTTAAATGTCGTTACGAAGGCTGCAGTTTTAAAACCAGCGCACATCGAAACTGAAAATTCACGAAGAAGGCTGCCACGTCAAATGTCCTCTGAGGACTCCATTGAGCGCCAAATGAGAATGAAGCATCCTCAACGACTTGCAAAATTTACTTGGACGCCAGAAGAGGGCAAGCTGCAAAACTCTACCATTTCTCCTGAGCCATTTTCTCTTTATACGATTTATAGAGATAATTCTCATGAGACGCACTCCACATGTAACAAGTTATTCAAATATTCGTATACAGGACTTTTATTAGTAAACGTTATGGGTCATAAAGCCACCGACTACGAAACCTGTAATCGTTAACGTCGCTTGTGATCTAGCCTGTAAAGATCGCGGGAGCAACTGAAGAGCCAGAGATATGATTGGACGAACCTAGAAAATAAATTAATTTTATTAGAACAAAAATTTTCAATACCCTTATGGATGGCGAGGCCAGCAAGTGTACATTCAGGAGAACGGGTTCGATTCTTCCGAGTCTCCAAAATGAACGGGCCGAAATCCAGGAAACAAGTGGCCAACTACTTCCGGTACCTCGAGCAGCAGGTAGTTTCGAAGTATATTAGACTTCGATACCGTTAGAGGTTTTTACATTATGATACGCAATCATATCATTAAATAAATGATAACCGTTAAATTGTAGCAAGCTAGAATGTACAGCAAGTTGAAGGACGAGCTGCTCCGAAGAATTTAGAACTAAAACCATGAACTATAATTACAAGCATGGGTTAAGACAGGAGTCAGCTTGCTGAAAACTAAAGATTAATGCCTGACACTATAACAGCTACCTAAAAATTCTCTTTAAAAATGCCTTATAGCTAAATCCTTTATAGCCGCAGTAGCGTGCTTATCAGCTCGTTGTTCCGGTCGCTGCATATAGACTGGGCTTCTTGTTCAGCATCAAGCGAAGTTTGCCTACGGGCAGGGTCGCCTTTCTCGAGCAAAATCAAGTCGTAAGACGACGAAGTCTCGCCATTGGCTTTCCGCAGTTCTGCTAACACGGCTTCGTGAATATCGTTGAATTCATCCTTGGTTACTACGCCCCACAGGATACGAAAAGGGTTTGGTCAAAGCTTGCTTAACAGCAGCGATGTCACCAACCTTAAGTGTGAAATGAGCATCTGTGATGGTGAGAATCGTGCAAGCGGAATTGTAGTCACCCGTTTACGAGATTTGGATGGATTACTCCCTACGTTAAATTACTTGGCAATTAGTTTCCATTCACGTTTAGGGCGTCTTCGAGAAGCATGAAGAACTTAATCCAAAGCCATGATTGCGTCACACTGCAACTTGTGCAGGGAGAACGGTAGCCTAACGTAATGTGTGCCTCTGCCAAGGTCCGTAGAGAGTCTGCACTCGAAGACTAAAGAGGATGCAAGCAGGCCAATCGGTTTTGTTCTTAGATGCGAAATTAAAGAAGACGGGAACAAATTGGCCACAAGAGAATTTAGATTGAATTGAAAAAATCCCGAAATCTCACTGCCACAATGTAAAATTGTGCAACATGAGCGGCACCTCACATGAGTGTATCCTAGAAATTGTCATTTTGTTCACTTCGTTGATGGTTTTCATGTAAATTTTAAGTATAGACATGAGCATTGTTGTTCGAACTACTTTTACGTCGGAAGAAACATTAATGAACTAAAGCTTCACTAGGCGCTCCTCCAGGCACAGCGGAACATAAATCACCGTTGCCAGATGGCATATTTCTATACCAGATTTCACAAATTTGGTATTTTCAGAAGGTGTCTGGCATGAATATTTTAGTTTTTAGATCTGGGATATTTGCCTAGTCTGGTATTTTTTTGACATTTTCTGACTTGCTGCATTAAATTCCACCTCTGAACTTCCTCCAGCGTAGGCGTAGATTATATAGATTGCCTTCAGAGCGGCATGACTAGAGGTTTCCCGCCATTTTTGGAACCACAAGTTTACCGCTTGATGAAATAACCCCAATCTAATTGTTAACATTTAACAAAAGTGCTTAGTGCAATATAAGCACGAGAGTGATGATCCTTGATTGATTACTGATCAGTGATGGTATGGCCTAGGACGAGTGAGGTTGTCGAACCGATCTCTGCGACGCAAGCTTCACCATTTTTGCCTGGTTTTGAATTCTGGGGTGCCATTCAATATTTCACTGATCCTGAAAATCATCATCCATTCACAGAACTGGCTGCCTACTGCATCACTTGTCTACTTTGACCTGTCTCCAATGCATTCGTGGAGCGAGTGTTTTCACAAGTCACTATGTGAAAAACGAGCAACGAAATAAAATTTCAACTAAGGTACTAGAGTCCATTATTTGGACCAAAAGCTATCTGCTCAGCCGCAACAAGTGATCACACCCGAAATTTTAGATAAATGCAATATGCAAGCGTGCACGAAAATAAGCAAATGAAAGATGACCTGTTTCCGTGGCTAGCTCATGTTGAGCGAAGGGGAAGAAGTGCCACACTGTCAGATAAAAAAAAGGATAAATTGTTAATGTAATCAAACACAGGAAAAGAAAAGTGTCAAAATGTTCCAAGCAAAGGGAAAAAATATAACGTTTTCAATTTGGCTAATTATCGTCAAGCCAGATAGATGCACATTACATAAGATATTTTTTTTATTTTTCTAACCAACGTTTCTGACGAATAGTTTCATTAAATATGGAGGTTTTAGTCTGTTTTTGAACAATTGAATTTCTGGTATTTTGAGTTAAGCAATCTGGTATTCTCGCCAAGAAAACACCTGGCAACACGTTGGACACCGTCAGACTCAGATATTCTGCGAGCACAGTGAGCACTGAGTGGCCAGTGCGATGTTAGAAGCCGTCGAGTGAGGTTGGTGATAGTGGGATCACATTCAACAACTCGAGTCTGTACGTTGTCTTTATACTCTTTATTCTAGCCCTTAATAATGCAACGTCGGAAACAACTATACCCTGACTAATAAGGTCTTCTTTCAGTTTCAAAATACTCGTTTCTCTCTTCATTTTGTTGGAGTAACTATTATAGGTGCCTGTTACACAGAGACAGTGCAGGCGGCAAGTAGATCCAGCAAATGTCGGCCGCTTGGTGACTATCCGGCAAGTAAGCCTGTACAAGAGGACAGTATAAGGTGCTGATTAATTAAAGTAGTGCAGGTTCTGAATCGTGCTGGCGAGACTGAGACTACATGGTTTAGGAAGGAATTGAAACAAGATGTAAGCTGGGCATGAGTCTTAGGTAGAATAATCGGCATACAAAATTTAGTTACAACGTAGAATTCAGTCTTACATTTTAAGAACGGGAGCGCAGCCGTACACCACCAATTTTGTGCACCAATAAGCCCTGAATCGAACGCCTTGGATCTCTCTGGACCTACACCAATCAGCCGTCCTCTTCCGGCCTTGATCACCACCTGCCGTGCACCACCAGGCCGCGGATCGAATATGACTTCCGGGCATCGTTAAATTACGTAATTTTAAGTTCACCGCATCTGAGGTTAGGTTTCAGATAACATAGTTCTGTTCCAAAATTTATCGTCCTTCGACCAGTGGCCGTTCGACCGAGGGCTGGTTCGACCCACGGCCTAGATACGGACGGCTTGAAGTGTTGAAGGCTGCTTTCCGGAAGGCAGGAATCATGATGGTCCATTACATCCAGGGCAGTGGTGGGCTTCGGCAGGCGACCCTTTAAGAACGGCGGATGATTGAACTTCGTGATTTAAGTACGGTCGCTTCACACGTTTCTACACTCCTTCTCGAATGGACTTAAATAACATTGAAATTAGCTAAATTTAGACAATTGATAACACAACTATTGCGTTCTAACTTCGATCAGTTCGCGAAGTTGACGAAATTCCTCGCTACTAATCGCTTTAGTTAACATATCGGCTACCATCAACTCAGTTGGACAATACCTAATGGCAACAGTTTGTTTAGCAACCTGATCTTATACATAGTGATATTTAACATCAATATACTTACTCCTGCCATAAACGGCAACACTCTTGGCTAAAGCGATAGCAGATTGATTGTATTCATTTATGACGGTTGGAGCATCACACTTGTGATCCAAATCAGAGTAGCTGTCTGAGCCACACGGCCACTTCCGTGGCGTGCGACAGAGGTGTACTCGGCCTCCGTTGTGGACAAGGCGACGCACGTTTTCTTCTTGCTTCTCCAGCTTACGGCAGCTCCGCTTAGTTGAAAGTTGAAACTTGACGTTGATTTTCGATCTGCAACGTCTCCAGCGGAGTCGCCGTCAGAGAATCCAGTAAGGGTACTGGAACCTTTATTGTAGAGCAAACCATATTGGATTGTTCCGCGAAGGTATCTAGAAATGCGCCTAATGGCTTTCCAGTGATGTCGTTGGGGGTTTCACAAAATTTAGCTACGTTTGACACTGCGTAAGTGACATCTGGCCTTGTTTCCGTAGAAAGATACAGCAAGCTTCCTACTGCTTCCTGGTTACTAGGAGCAATAAAGTTACGGCTTTGTAAAGACGATAGTACAGGGTTAATAGCGTCAATGCACGTTTCAGCCGCTGATTCCTTCATGAATTCAAATTCATTAAATATGAAATTCCGGCTGTAGAACACTCGTTTCTGCTGAATATCATTAAGTCTATATCCTTTTGTGGTTTCACCATAACCCGGTAGAATAGCAAGTTAAGCCTTATAATCTAACTTTTTACGTTCGTCGTCTGGTATATGAACAAAGGTTTTACTACCAAACACGCGTAGGTGCTTAACACTAGGTTTCCCACTTGGGAACGCCTCGTCGAACGGCGTCTTACAATCAAGAGCTCGAGTGCAGGACCTCTTTTGAAGGTAAATTCCAGTAGTTACTGCCTCTGCCCAGAATCGCTGCGGAAGTTTTGCTGTAGAAAGCATAGCTCGGATAGATGCCATTGATGAACGATTCTTTCGGATGTTTGATGTTGGATGCCGCTCTCCTCAAGATACTTCTTGAATTTGTTCGACTTAAATTCCTCTCAATTTTCACTGCGAAGTATTCTCACCTTTTTGCCCGATAAGTTTTTAGTTTCAGCTCTTTTGATATTAGCAATGGATAGCACTTGTTCTCCTCCCTGCTGTGGCTCTCTTTGCATGTAATGAATGCACCAGCGATCTTCAGACTGTTGACTTCTATCAGGAACGAAATTACTAAATACAACTACGGGAACAGGTTTGAATTTCTTAATATTTCCAAAATCCTTGCCGCTTATGATGAACCCGTTTTTTGAGGCTTCCAGGGTGCTGTAAGAAAAGGAATCCTCGATGGCTCTACTGACATCCACTGCAACCCCTGATGGGTTATCGGGAATGAGAAGAGTGGCATCTCGCGGCGGAGAGATGTTGAAGACTTTCAACTATCAGTCCGTGACATACAGTTCGCTCATTCTGCTGTGACACGTGCAAAATGCACTCTGATTGCCACCTTTTCAAACGATAATCCTTATATTGCTCAAACATTTCATGCCATGCAAGCAAATCAGCGTATGCTGCCACAACAACATCTATCTGCCTTTTGTTTCTGATATACTCTGATTTCAACATGGCACCATATTTAGCATCGTCATCCAGCAATCGATGAACAAGTATTGCAGTTGCTTTTTCTTTTTCCAGCTCTTGCTTAGACAATGCTTACGTCTTGAGCGAAACAGCGAGCGCGGCAGCCTCAGGTCCATTTTTTTGACGATGTTTTTTTTTTGTGTCGTCGTAGTTCTTCTTCCTGCTGCAGAAAAATCGGTTTATACAAGGCGACGCGCTTTCACCCAGCGCCACTTAATGAGGTTTATCAAGAGCTTTCAAATTCTTGAAGTGTATATGTGCATCATTGCACATATGACACGTTGCCCCAGAGTGCTAAACATAAAACATTACACTTCAAGAATTTTGAAAGCTCAACACTAAGGCGTTACAATGTAACGCCTTCCTCAAAGGACGCTATACGCCTAGAACGGTTCAGCACTAGTTACGCCTCTTGACGTACTGCTGAGCTCTTGGCTTAAGAGGAGGTTCAATAATTTTATAGCAAGTTTCTTCGTTCAATAGTGAAGGAACTGAACTCACAACGCAACTACAACGTGCCAGTTATGCAGAAAGTCGGCTGATCAGCTTCTACAAGCATGTCCGTTCTTTCGACTATGCTACCTTCAGGTGAGCTCGTTCATGAGTTGACTTTTGATTCGGAAGAGCCTATGAATCAGGAGTCAGACGCAAAGAACGCTCCAAGGAGAGTCTTCCGGAAGAGGGCTAAAGTTAAATCTGCCATCACTTGTTCCCATCTATCTGCCTATCGTGAAGGCATCTCAATCTATCAAAGAGTTCCTTGACAAGCAAGCACCTAAGGACTAAATTCATCAGGAGTATGAAGATTGTGCGTCAAGACTATTTCGAGAACAGGAAGTTAATCGATGTAAAATCAATGGAACAAATGTACAAGAAGTAAATCGTTACCACCAGACTTGGTTCAAGCTACTAGTGAATAATGCTCCTTATCTACCTTAGATTGGTGCGACTAGCCTTTGGTATTGATTTAAGAGGCTTTAATAACCAACCACGCACTCTTCAAGAAGGTCTGGTAAATCAGAAAACAATGGGAAGCACTAATAACTTCCCTTCAATCTCAACACTCCGAAGAGATGGAGGTGAGATGCCAGCCTTTAAAGATTAAAGTTGTCACATTCATCTATATGTGTAATCTACTTTCAGTCAGGAAGGCAGCTCGTGACTAACTGGTTGAGTATCTTGGCATTCCGCGACAGTCTGGCGTCAATAATGGACGGTATGATTTATTCATATAGGAAGGATGCCATGAAAGGCACTCACAAGCTGGACATCTTTTGCAGCTTGGTTAATTTCACCATCAAGTCATTTTCTGAAATAGGCTCGGGGACTTACGATGTTCTCAAGAACCTGCATGCCATAGGTGTTGGAGCCATCCTTAAATTGGGCGACTCCTCTCTCAGACACGAGCTTTGGGAAAAATACTGAACGACACTCCACATTGTAGCCTCAAGGACTTCGTGCAAGGTTTCTGCTTCAGCAAAGAAGATGCACTACACTTGCATGAACTAGCCGGAGACTTCTGATGTTCTGGAAGATTTTCATCAGAAAAACGTTGCAAGACTCAGGCATTGGCCACAACATATAATTTGTGGCGAACTCCCTGCTGTTGTTTTAGCATCCATCCAAAATGGCTCGTGGCATGAAGTTGAGGAGAGTTGGGACCTGAAAATCTTTAAAAATATAGTCTTACAGAAAAATCTCGATTTCGACTTTAAATACAATCCAACCAGGACTTTGACGGATAAGGCCATGATGTGAGAGCTACGGAGCTGGACCGCCAAGTTGATGTCCAGTATCACTCACTACCTTCGACATGGCTTCCACCCTCTCAAATCTCAGTCTTCGGGGAAACTTATATTGCTCAAGGCTCAAGTACCTCGAGAACCCGGAGGTAAATGTTGAAGATATTATGGTAAAGTATCTCTCAGGTAAACTGCCCGACTCCCAAGCAGCAAGATACCGTTTCAAAAAGAGAGAGCTAAGCAGGTCTAAGCCACGCGCTTTTACCAAGCAGACGTTTGAGTCACCAATGACGCAAATCTGCTTAGAACATAATATGAAGCAGATATTTACATCCTTCCCAAATACGTCAATGATCATGTCCGGAGACGGCTTGATAAAATATCTAGTGACCAAGTCTAAGTCGGGAATCTGGACGGCGCTCTTTGGAGGATAGAGTAAGGGCTTCGCGCGGATCTTCTGAAAAGTATTTCCCGCCTCCAGAAACGAAAAGAAAGCTCCGCCCCGAGTAGCAGCAACGAAGACCAATGTCCAAAGAAGGAACAGATTTGACTGGGTAAACCGAGCCCAGTCAGTAGTCACCCTGACAAGCATCATGGGAAACATCCATCAAGTAGTTCATAACCGCAATTGAGGTTTAAATCTGAAGCAAATCTTCAGAGATCTTAAGATAACTCGGTGTCGTCACTTATTAAGAAGCATAGTGCTTTTTTGGCGAAAAAGAAAATGATGTTACACTCCAGCCACAGCGAAAGCGTTCCAAGAAAGTCTTCAAGATGCATGATCGAGACCGGGCCAACGGGACGCAAAATTGTGAACTCTGCTGAAAGCAATACAGCGGATTCACACCCAAAATCGCTTTCGTCACTTGTTGAAAAACATTAAAAATTATTGGTGTAAGGATTTAGTCATTTATGCTACAAAATAGCGGTTATCACGTCTTTACGGATGCAAGTTTATTGCGGACCGGAACTTACTAGGGACGAGTTATTTTAGATATTAGGAGTTGACTTTACGATCTCATCCTCGGCAGAAGTCTCCTTCTGATCCATATATCATTTGTACATACTGATTGCTGCTGTAATAAAGATTATGTGGGATCTCGTGATCTATCTCCTGTGATGTGCCAAAGCTGATGTAGAGAATCCAAGCGAATTATTACAAATGGTGGCCAGTATGCGTGTCAGCTGTGGTTGGTGAAATTAAATCTGGATCACGTGACTATTAGGTGTTGCACTTTGCCCCTAACAATGAGTGAATCTCAGTTTATTGAAGATGGTCGCAGCCTTGGTTATAGTGGAGCCGCATTACAGAAGTATGTTTCAGAAAGGATCAGAAGGGAAGGGGAACGCTCTGCGAAAGAAGAAGAACGTTGTGCTAAAGAAGAGAGGAGGAGACAGGAAGACTTGGATAAAGAGTCTAGGTTACAGAGTCGGGAAGAGAAGAAGCGAGAGCATGAACTCAAAATGGCAGAATTGGAACTGGAAAAATTAAGATTGGAAGCCACTGCACCTCAAAGTTCATCCTTGTCTTCATCTACCAAGTCCTTGATTAAGCCTAATCCATACAAGGAAGGTGAAGACGTGGCAGTTTATCTGCGAACATTCGATAAGGTGAAGGAAGCCAATAATTGGCCGGAACATATTGCGATACGAGCTCTAATGAATGGATTCACTAGTACTAAGGTCGGCATATTCCTATAGTGGTGAGTATCCCCACCTCTCACGCGGGATACCGAAGTTCGATTCCCCGCGGACTAGTTACAGTGCTTTACAGCGCAACTCTTGTCTATGGCAGGATTGATATAATGCGCGCGCCGCGTGCATCCAGGGTTCATTTTTGTTTTATATTCCCAGAAGTGACGGTTTCTGGAAAGAAACCGGTATAAATTTGATAGTTTATTCAAATAAAAAAGGCTATTGAATTCATAAACAATATTTGAAAATATTTAAATAATTACAAAGGTTTTCTATAAACAGCAAAGAAATGTTCGAACATGAAAACTAGGCTCACCAAAAATTCGTTCCTGATCTTAGTTCGGTCTCTACTCTGCAACCGACAGATGACGAATGAACTAAACGGTTTCGCAAGACCACAGAATTAAGCTAGTGTCCTAAGGCAAATGTAGTGTTCACAACAAGAACTTTTCATGTTGGATCCTAGGTTATGGATTTTGTGTCCAAGTAAAAAAATGTATACATTGGGCTATAGCCTATAATATAATAGGTATTACCGAATGGGGGCCAAGTGTAGTGTAGTTTTAGCTGCCTGGGTATGGGTTATGAAGCTCGCGCCTCGTGGTTTAGAATTTTTTTAAGCTTCTTTTAATAATTAAAACATTTATGACTCTGAGAAAAATGTAAAAGTATAAAGGAATCAGGACCAGGACTAGTGATCCAACATCATCCCAGTGAAACTTGGAAGATCCTAATTAGGGTGTCAGAGTAAGTCCAGTCAATGGGTCCACCGCCGCTCGAACGCAACCGAACCTTGCAAAGGGATGAGACTGAAACTCGATGGACTGTGTGGACTCTTAGACATATATTTATCGTCACTGAACTAAATTAGACAACTAAGGGAAGGCCCAGATGCAGGCAATGCTCCGGGATGCAGGTAAGACAACCTCAGCTAGAGGATGGACCAGTACATTGTTACTCGTGGCTGAGTAGTCCCATGATGGCCAGTCAGGATATTGGTTCAAACATGAGGATATCTATCTGTAGCCAGGAGCACATGTAACAAACAGGACGATAAGCGAGACCGAAGCTCTATACATCGATTACGCATCAACTCTTATCGGCTGCGGAGCGTGAGGCAACTCTATTCACCCTGGATGTGAACTACTTGAATGGAGTACGACTGGAGGCTTAGCGCCCGCCGCAGTAATCGGGGTTTATCTCCTTTGAATCTATTCAAATAGACGAGAAGATCTAATTCGGTTAAACACCTGTCACCTGCGAATTGATGCAGGTCGTCTTCCACCAAGCATGGTGGCTGCAAAGGAACTGCTTAATGATCCCCTCGGGGAGAGCCGCTGACAAAAGACTCGAAGGCTGGCAATAGTTCCGAATGTCGGTTGTGACGGAGGGCCAGAAGAAATGTTCCTTTAGCCGCAATTCTGTTTTGCGATGACAGAGAGGTCCGGCAAGTGGGGATTCGTGCGTCGTGCGCGAAACAGCTGGGCGGTAGTCGAATGGAACTAGAGGGGATTGTTTTCCCACGATCCTATCATTTTTAGACTATAAATTTGCGATATAACACACAGCCTGAACCCCGAGGCTATTAAAAGCCGACGCCGAAGGCTTGCTTTGAAAACTCTGACTGCTGAGGATTCGTCCGACTCTGCGCAACCATCATCGGGAAGAATCAGTCGCTACAAGGCAGGAGAGCTGCGTCCGCCACCTGGGGCAGTGACAGTTCACGGCATCCAGATTTTCAAGAATGTATCAGCAAGAGACCAGAAGCATGGGAAACTCATTCCAGCTCCATGTAAGGCCAACCCAGTCCTTGCGGAAACCAACGACGCGGAGCTTGAGAAGCTGCTGGCTGATGCGAACGCGATGCTCCACAGAACAGAGGGAGTATTTAAGATACGCGCAAGAATGACCATTGATGAGGCGTTTGCAGCGGCGAGGTTTGTATAAGTTGTCTCACAGGGAATCCTAATATGAATGTTCAATTGTTCTTGCCTTATAACATTGGAAATAATGCAATTTTTCTTGACTGATACGCTTATTACATGCTCTCGTTTCTTCTCTTGGCAAGGAGAAGGTAGAAGGCGAGGGTTCAGAAGACGACCCTGCCACTGCTGGATCTGGGACATGTGCTATCAACCCGATGAAGGCCATGTTCAAGTCCTGTCTGATCGTAATCAGGAAGACTGTTTGATTCCTTCATGTAATGACCTGGCTGTGATAAAACATGTGCGTAGACATTATGAGTCTGCGCATAATTTCTTGCCTAATCATGCCATAACAATGCAAAGTCACCACTGCAATCTTGTAGACGTAAATAAACGTAAAGAGACAATTTTGGATGCAAAATCACTAACTGCTCGATGTAATTTCGTAAATAATTCAGTAATGCCTGAAATTGATTTACGTCCTGCAAGCCAGGCGTTGAGTGAGGCACTTTTGCCATTATCTATTGTTAATGCTATTGTTGACGGCCTTGGCAAAGGCACGGTTCTAAAGGATCAGACTGCTAAGATTGTCTCAGGGCTGGTAAATAATGCAAATGATGGAGCAGCAACGAGCAGCACTGCTAGCTCCACTGCAGACGTACAGCTGTCGACTTGCCCCCCGCCTCAACCAGAACAAGAACCTCTCCAGCCTTAACCTCAACAGTCCGCCGAAGATGAAGAATGGGACAGGCACAGGTACAGGCACCTACGCAAGGGCGAAGGGCTCAAGTTGCGTTTCACCACCCTCTGCCCGAGATGCCACAAGCCTTTCTTGACTCGCCGTCTCAAAACTCATCTCCTAACCACAGAGCATCTCGGCGAGGAAGCAGCAGACCTTGCTTACGATCATGCTCAAGTCCATGAGGAGCTCGTTTTGCTAGATGCTGTTCCAACAATGGGCAAGGCTGTAGCTAAAATCACACCTCCAGAGAAGATCAAAGAATTACGACAGAAATTCACAACAGGGCATGTCGCCCTTCTAGACATCAAGATGATCCCTCCGAAAATAATTATGCTGTCGCCGAAACTTGGCCGAGAGCTACTGGCGAAGAGAGTTGGTACACCGCTCGTGACACAAGCGGTGTTCCATTACGAGGATATACGGTTTCAAAAGGCTTGTCCTAAATTGTATCAAATTCTGACTGACTTTCGCAGGAGTCTACTCAACATGGACTCGACCTCAAAAGGTCAAACGGCGGCTGATAAAAACTTCAAGGACTTTCTTGTCATCATTTTTTGTTACATTGCCTCGCTACCGCAGGAGGAGCGCATTGACATGGACATCAAATGGATCCTTCGAAACTGCAACCGGCTGCTTCACTCTTTCCGTCAGGTCGTGGGAGGTGTACTGAGGCAAGGGACGATGATAAGACAGTTGCGGTCCGTGTCCACCTTCGCCCTCTACGTCAACAATCTGTGGATGAGTGAAGACCAGCTCGGCAATTTTTCAGTCGGTAACGTGAAAGAACTGGTGCATCAGCACAATCTTGTGATTCTTAGAGACTACGAAACGCACAGACATTTTGAACCGATCGATGAGCGCAATTTGCGCACCATGATAACAGTCGACGCCATCAACCGGCTCTTAGATGCATCCAAAATCAAAAACTTCTGTGAACTGGCTCTAAGTTACTCCGAACACAAGAGGACCAATGCACCGATTCCGTTTGAAGAATTCCGAACTGTGATGCCAACACGCAAAACAGCGTTATACCTGAGAGACGTCCTCATCACAGTCATCGGAATACAAACTGCAAGAAGGTCATTGGAGATGACAACTTTCAACGAGTCGTTCAGACGGCCAGTGGTGGTACGAGAGGGTAAATACTCTATTTACAAGGTAAGGAGGCATAAGACTGGGAGGTCTATACTTTGCCATTTAACGGTGCTCGGAATGTATGCACCCCTCCTCTCCGCCTACGTACTCCACTATCGGCCCACTTTCACGAATGATGACTCTCCTCTGTCTCCAGTGTTCTGTACCATGACTTCCAGCCTCACTGAAGCTCGACCTTTAATGGTGAGCACTGTAGGNTTAAGGCTCTCGTAGATGCAGGTGCTATTAGAGTAAAATAATATGTTCCAAATGTTCCTAATGTGCCTAATGGAATAATAGTAC
The DNA here is from genome assembly GCF_000764305.2 of Hyalella azteca. NCBI lineage: Eukaryota > Metazoa > Arthropoda > Malacostraca > Amphipoda > Hyalellidae > Hyalella > Hyalella azteca. The sequence continues at coordinate 112,735 of NW_025930806.1, forward strand.
TTGATAATAATGATGATCTTATCGTTATAATGATTTAAAATCTTCTTGTTCCAGCCTTTATTGCGAATGGAAAATAATATATATGTTCTTTATTCTTGATTCATTTAATGTTCATTCATTCTTTTATGTTCATTCATTCTTGATTCATTTTATGTTCATTCATTCTTGCTCGATTCATTTAATGTTCATTCATTCTCTTATGTTCATTCATTCTTGATTCATTTCATGTTCATTCATTCTTGATTCATTTAATGTTCATTCATTCTTTTATGTTCATTCATTCGTGATTCATTTCATGTTCATTCATTCTTGATTCATTTAATGTTCATTCATTCTTTTTATGTTCATTCATTCGTGATTTCATTTCATGTTCATTCATTCTTGATTGATTTAATGTTCATTCATTCTTTTATGTTCATTCATTCATTCTTGATTCATTTCATGATCATTCATTATTGATTCCTTTATTTGAAATTTGTAAAAGGATTTATTTCGAATAAACTTGTAAAATGTACATGTTTTGTCATTAATCTCCTTAAGATACTGAAGTTTGAGTTTGATTCAAGTTTAACTACTGGTTTTTTCAAAAAGTTGAAGAAAAAGTTGAATGTAAAATGAACGTAACTATCTGTGGAGGGAAGCTGTTATGAAATTTATGAACCTCATGGTATTCTTTCCCTTCACAGTACCCTACGAGGTTCGAAACCTGTCATTACAGGTTGAAACCTGTCTTTACAGGTCTTACTTTTAATGAACCTTGATGAATAACTAAGTCATTTTTTAAGATAGAAGCACGAACTTGGTCTGGTTGGATGCGCCTTGAGCTCCCATTTCGTAAATTGGCAACGGAATTTGGCTACTTCCAAAAAGGAAAAAGTTATTCAATAAAATGTCATTTATAAGAGTAATTTTAGATTCTAGATTTATGCACCAAAATTCTACCAGCATATCTTTAACTCCTAATAAATAGAATTATGTGCTAAAATACTGAAATTTCGGGTAAAATCACGAAAAACGGCTATCAAACTTATTAAATATTGCAAAAGTCGAACACGATTCCCAGATTCTCAAATGACAACCTTGGACGCATCTTACCAAAAGAAAGTAATATTCTGCCTTTTAATGTGACTGAGCTATTCGTCCAAGTGTAAAACCTGTAACTACAGGTTTTGAACCTGTCCTTACAGGTTTCGAACCTCATGAGGTAATGTGGCGTAAACGATGACCATCAAGTGCGTTTGAGGGGAAACATGAATCTTGATGAAAAAACTGACTAAGTCAGTTTTAAAGATGGAAGCATGAACTTGGTCTCGTTGTATGCGCCTCGAGCTCCCATTTTGTAAATTGGCAACGGGATTTGGCTAGGTGCGAAAACGAAAAAGTTATTCAATATAATGTGATTTATCTAAATAACTTTGGAACTATCGAAGATTTTTGCACCAAAATTCTACCAAAATGTCTTTAAATCCTAATAAATAGAATTACGTGCTGCAATGCTTCATTCGAGGTGAAATGATGAAAAACATATGTCTACATCATAACTATTTGCTAAAGTCGAAGCACGTTCCCAGATTCTCAAATGACAACCTTGGACGCATCTTACCAGAAGAAAGTAATACTCTGCCTTTTAATGCGACTGAGCTATTCGTCCAAGTGCAAAACCTGTAACTACAGGTTCTGAACCTGTCCCTACAGGTTTCGAACCTCATGGGGTGAGGTGGAGGGAATGATGACCACCAAGTGCGTTTTTTGGGAAAACATGAACCTTGATTAATAACTCGTGTGCTTTCAAGCCGATTGCTTTCAAACGTTAATATGTTATTGTCCCCGTTATTCCGGTCATTTTGATACCTAACTCGTTACAGTGCAAGAATAATTGCGGTTTGGGCACACTTTTCTACCGAAGCTGAGGGTCTGGTAAACTCATATACAACTTTACCTCATTTTTTTGGACCAAGTTTGAAACCCTCGATATATTTTTGCTGAATGTCAACCCAATTTCAGTTTAACATTAAAATACATCAAAATGCTTCAAATTAAACCCATTTCAAGGGGATTCTTGCCAAATATCTCCCCATATTAGGCAAAACATATTTTTGCTCAATTTCAAAGCCAATTTCACTTTAACACTAAAAACATCAATATGCTTCAAATTAAATCCATTTCAAGGGGATTCTTGCCAAATATATCTCCATATTAGGCAAAACATATTTTTGCTCAATATCAAGCCAATTTCACTTTAACACTAAAAAACATCAAAATGCTTCAACTTAAAACCATTTCAAGGGGGATTCATGCCTAATATCACCCAAAATCAGGATAAAGGAGATGAACTACACCTAGCTTGGACCTAACCTGCGAGGACTTTCACGCGCGCCGTGGATAGAGTCCCCTTTGTAAAAGAAGGCTAGTAATTCCCATATACTTTTCCGGTAGTAGATTTTCGGACAATGGTGGTCTCTCTGATATGCGGCGCTGTGAGAGAACTTAGACTTAGCGGTCTCTGATATGCGCTGTGAGAGAACGTAGACTTTCGAGCATGGATGGTCACTGACATGCGCTTTGACACACCGTACAATTCCGGTTCTCTTGCAATGGCAGAATCTCATAATATAACGACAAGAAAAGTTATATATGTTCTAGATAAATATCCAACCAAAATACTATTTATCAGCCTTTAAAGTAGATTAATGATCGCCACAAGTCGATACACAAGTTGTTTCAATGATAGAAATACTTCTTTGACTCACCGTACAATTCCGGTTGTCTTGCAGTGGCAGAATCTCATAATATAACGACAAGCAAAGTTATATATGGTCTAGATAAATATCCAACCAAATACTGTTTATCAGCCTTTAAAGTCGATTAATGATCGCCACAAATCGATACACAAGTTGTTTCAATGATAGAAATACTTAGATACACTTTTACATATGACCCCAATATATTCCCTTCAACTATGCACCGGGTCATTGCTGGAGGGAATATAGGTTCCCACCTGTAAAGCAGCCTTCCCTTCATGCCCTTCATAGGTTCACCACCTGTCGTAACAGGTCCTATAATTTTCCCACTATAGGGTCGAAACCTGTATTGACAGGTCACAACTCGCTGGAGGGAATTACCCTCCAAGGGCAAGGGAAGGTCTCCTGCTAGGTGCGAAAGGTTGACTTCTAATAAACTTACAGAAAAGTTACTTATACCATTTGAAAGAGCTCTTCAAGACAACTACATCACGTGTCGCGCATCCTCTAAATCTTTCGATTTAAAAAGTTATTTAAAGATTTACTTCATAGGGTCGTCTGTGGAGGGAAGTCTCAATATCCCAGCACTATAAACCCTTTATAAATCTCATACAGGTTAAGAACTTCATGGACCTAGCAGAGCGCGACAGTTACTGGTTAGCTGGTTACTGGAACTGGTATGAAATGCAATATTTCCAGCGTGGTTTGTGGCATCGTAGCCCTGAAGCTAAGTGTAGCTGTGCATGTTTATTATGAGCTTTGGCTAGTGCTAGTTTAAGAGTTAAATTTATGATCAACGGCTGGGCTCACCGTTCACTCAACAAAACGTCAGTTCTCGTTAGTTGACCGCAGCGTCAGCAAAATCAGGTAATCATAATCTTGTTACGGTCACGAACAGAATTAAGGATGTCACCGGACGCCTGCCGCAACCTTTAATCTTGTCAGAATGTCTCGAGCCTTACGGCCAAACGCCGGCAACTATATTGTTAAAATACGATGACTTTGCCAAAAAGCTCAATAGAACTTTATTGCACTGGAATTCCGTTAATTAAAACTTCGGGTAACACAGATAAAACTATACTTTTATTCCACAAAAGAACACTTTAAAACAGGCACATTCAAAAATAGGATTTACGTAGTGAAATTGAGTGAACATGCTTTCAGAGTACAGACACGATATCTGGCGTTCGGGCATAATTTCACAAGCAAGGCATCAAGGCAGAGTGAGCTCAGAGAGAACCTCACTGTAGGGCTGGCGGGACACGACTGACTAACCGAATAAACCGATTCACACTTCACAGCCGCTCAGACCTGGGGCCAAACTTTCAAGACTCGCTAAGTGAACGTAAGTACTTACACTCTATTTTCTTGTCTATGATTGGTGGATTTTGCTTGCGTGGCCGTCAGTAATTGGCTGATGGACTTACGATCTTTTAATTTTTTGAAAGTATAGGCCCTGACCTTGTACTACGTCGATACCGCTGAAGAAAGGTCCAACATCAATGTTACAACATCGGCCACGCTTGATATGGCTTCGGTATATGCACACGAGATTAAAAATTAAGAAGGCTAATAGTGAACGATGTTCGCCGTTCACAATGAGAATAGAGAATTTTTTTCTTCAATGAAAAAATCCTGATTGCACTTGCTGTGATGCTCATTAGAAATTTTGTTCGAAGCCGTAGCTTTCATTTCAGAAAGCCAAACATTAGGTAGAGAATAACGTATAAGCCTACGAAATATCTTTAGGATTGTCAAATTGCGCATCCTGCAGCCTATACAGCCTGACTGAGCAGCCTGCCGCTCCCACCCCCCCAGCCTAACGCATTTCAACACTCTAATTCTACTTCATAGGTACGTACGACGAGAGAATATTTAATTAAAGAATTAATTAAAGCAGAGTAGCAACAACGAAAATTGTTAACTGAATGATCGTTTTCAGCATCTATCAGGCTGCAGCTAAAATGCCGTCCTCAATAACTGAGCTATTGAAGAAGCCACTGAAGTAACATCTACCCGCTTAGCTTCACAATAAATGACCAGAGGAAAACCAAGCAACATCGCGACTTCACCTCAAAGAAACATGAACGCAATGCTGGTTGCAGCGAACGACTTGCGTTCCACAGTCAGATTATTCTGAGGACCTCGAGGTTTGGCGGCGCGCAGCATGCAGCATGAGTTGCGTGAGCGAAACCCAGCACGCCTTGACCCGCACACACCCTGCCCTCTACTTTTCTTCCCCCACTCACCCTAGCCAGCACCCTCCACGCCCCAACTAACCCTGCCCAGCACAAACCCATCCTCCCACTTTTCTTCCCCCACTCACCCTGGCTTGCACCCTTCCTGCCCGAACTCATCCTGCCAGCATCCTCCCTGCTCCTCCCCCACTTACCCTGACCAATACCCTCCCCTCCCTAATCAAGGGTATAATCAAGGGTATAATCAAGGGTATATTCATGGGAATGATCAAGGGTATAATCAAGGGTATAATCATGGGAATGAGATACTGAAAGTGCCGGCAAATTCGCATTTCAACTACCGCTCTCGATGCGATCTTGATTGCTAAATAATCTAGCTGACGCAAACAAGATATAACTAAAACATAATATTTCAATAACATAGTTGATCGTATTACCCCTAACAATATATAATATATTGTTATATTAATGACCTGCAGGATGTTATCGTGCCTGTAGGACTGCAGCAGCCGCAGCTCCTCGAGCGTCTGGCTGATGGGCAGCGGCAGGGGCGCCGCCCCCGGCACCGTGTCGCTGCTCTGCCCGTAGCAGTGATACGCTCCATACGTAGCAGTGATACGCTCATACACGCGCCCGTACCAGTGATACGCTCCATACACACGCGCCCGTACCAGTGATACGCTCCATACACACGGGTATCAGTGATACGCCCCACACATACGGGTATCAGTGATACACTTTACAGACACGGGAATCAGTGTGTAGGATGTGTAGGATTTCAGTATATTAGCTGAATATTCAGGAGTACTTCGGGAAACAGTGGGAGTATAAGAACATAAGATAACCAATATGTGGAAGGTAGAATTAAGCAGAGGGGTTGACGATGAACATAAGTAAACAATATGTGGAAGGTAGAATTAGGTTGAGGGGTTAACGATCCTGTATAGCAGCGTACGAATTAACACGTTGACTACGAAGTGGTACATATGCGTACCACGAAATGTATTTCTCCAGGACGTAGTGATACATAATTCGGGTTGCCTAAAATTGGCCAAATCCGCGAACAAAAAAGGCCAAAAAAGGCCGATAACTCAATGTATACTAGTTTATTTGTAGGTTCCGCTATAAAAATTCCATTTATTTTCTTTTTGCAGTATTCAAAATTTAATTATGAAGTACCCCTTTTACAAATTTTAGCAAGCGAACGCAATTGAGGAAAACTAAATCGCGGAATTTGTCCGGAAAAAATGACCGTCTGGCAACCCTGATTGAAAACAGTACAAAAAATGAAATAATAGTACAAAATGAAGCAATCGTAGTCAAGGTGTTAAGGGCAGACTTGTTTTGGGATAAAAAATTTTAATAGTAAAAGGAATTCAGACAACTGCAGTGATATGATTAATATCCTAGAGTTGTGGAGATATTCTACTGTCGATATTGCATGTATCAATATTGTATTTATTATCTGCTTACTGATACTATGCTTGCTAGTAGGGAAGTTATCCCACTGATAATCCGTAGGATATGTATGATAATCCGTAGGATATGTATGATAATCCGTAGGATATGTATGATAATCCGTAGGATATGATGATAATAGGGAAATTATCCGACTAAGAGATATCGATCTCAAAGATATCAGAGTAGGTGCTGATACTGCCAGGGCCCATACTTTCGAAAAAAAAAATTCAAATATCGTAAGTTCATCAGCCAATCATTGACGGCCTTCCAAGCCAAATCCACCAATCATAGACAAGAAAATAGAGCGTAAGTACTTACGTTAACTTAGACAGTTTTGAATGTTTGGGCCCAGGAGCCATACTTTCAAAACTCGCTAAGTGAACGTAAGTACTTACGCTCTATTTTCTTGTCTATGACTAAGTGAACGTAAGTACTTACGCTCTATTTTCTTGTCTATGATTGGTGGATTTGGCTTAAATGGCGGTCAATGATTGGTTCATGGACATACGATTTCTTAACTTTTTTTAGAGTATAGGCCATGGACTCAAAAATTGTGTTTGTGGCCATTGGAAACTATGCGTATGGTGTACTGAAACTATGTTCTGTGCTGAGCTCTAAGCATATGAATGAAAGAACAGTGCTATGCTGTGAAACTATGCTCTATACCTTTGTTACATTTAACTTTAGTCAAGTGTTCTTAATTTAAGTGTTCATTCTTCGTTTAATTAAAGTAATTGTGTTGATTGGGAGATATTTATTGTAACTTGACATGAAAGATCTTACACAGTGATACGCTCACACACGCGGGTAGGTAGCTACGTGTACTTAGGCCGCTACGTGTACTTAGGCCGCTACGTGTACTTAGGTCGCTACGTGTACTTAGGCCGCTACGTGTACTTAGAGCGCTATGTGTACTTAGGCCGCTACGTGTACTTAGGCCGCTACGTGTACTTAGGTCGCTACGTGTACTTAGGCCGCTACGTGTACTTAGGCCGCTACTTGTACTAGACCGCTACATGTACTTAGGCCGCTACATGTACTTAGGCCGCTACGTGTCCTTAAACCGCTACGTGTACTTGGGCCGCTACGTGTACTTAGGCCTCTACATGCCCCGCAACACTCACGGGATGTATGCGCTTGACCGCGACCTCCGTGTTCTTCCAGACGCCCCAAAAGACGCAGCCGAAGCCGCCCTTCCCCAGCAGGTTGCCGCGCGCCCAACGGCCCGTCGCCGCCGTCAGCTCCCCGTACGCGATCACGGGCACGCTGGGGCACGCGCCCCCCTCACTCAGCACCGACACGGACGACGCTGTGGGGTACGGGGGGCATGGGGGGCATGGGGGGAATGATGGCTGAATATGTCATGGCGGCTGAAGGGGCGGACTTCTCTTGGGTTGAATTTATGATAAAAAATATTCGCGGAACTGATATTTGAGGACAATAGTATGCACAATAGACAGGTGTACAGAAGCAGCAGGCTGATGTACGACTGGATATGGTGATGCAAAGCAGTCACTAGAGGAGCTGCGTAGCAGCACGGACGGTGTCGTAGCAACGATTGAGAGCATGCAGACCGCGCCTGCAGGGCTGTGGCACCACTCAAGGTCAACGGTAGAAAAGCTGCCAAAGGCGGCTTTCTTCCTTTTTCTTTATTGCTACGATTAAATTCGAGGAAGAAACAATCCAAAGATCAAATAGAGCTTTTGACATGTTAAAAGCAAACAGCCTAAAACGGAGTTTGCTCTAATTAAAATTCCTTGAATTTAGGGAGGACGTTCTGGATAAATTTAAAGACTTGTGGTACGAGGAGTACTTACTCTCCTTGCGAGAAACTCGCACTAATCTCTATCAGCCCAAATGGGAAGATCGAATTAAAATAGGAGACATCGTCCTCATATCTGCACCCAACATACCTCGTCCACTAGAGATCATAGTTCGCATTTGTAAATTATTTACAGGTAACGACGGAAAGACGCGCTCTGCTGAAAATTTAAGACCTGACCGCTCGGCGGGGGTCTACTCAATTTCATTGTTGTATCCTTTGGAATTCAATTTAGATTCTGTGTCTCCGTATAGTCCTCCTGACGTTCCTCCTACTGTTGCAGGCGCCAGCAGCGGTGGCGGGCTCGCGGAAACGAGAGAGACGCAGAGCTACTGAGCAGTGCTTCCAGCGACTACGTGCCTCGGCTGTAAATTAATGTAATGTTTAACCTTGTATAACTGCCATAATTCATTCCTGAATTTTGTTCCAATTTTGTGCCCCGGGAGTGTGTAAGAAATTACCACTTTCGGATGCATTGCAACCTTCACTTGTTGCCAGGTGACGAGGTAGCGCACCTCTAAATTAGCTCAGATTTGTACCGGCAGCCGACCTAGCAACATCTCTAATCTTACCTGCGACCTGACTCGTGGACTACGCATCTTCAGCAACCACAGGCTCCTAATCCTTGCTGATACCATTGTTCTACTGTCTTATAATTTTGTGTGAATGTAATATCTAGCAGGATTTATTTAACTGTTTATTTCTCGTGAATTAACAAGGTAGGATTTATCTTACGCTCACCATAATTTACGTTTGGGGATAACCTCCATTTGGGACGTTTAAGGTGGATATAAATTACCTTCGGTCATTTGCTGAGGGTCTAGTATAGGTAGATGGAGGTTTAGGGTTTCATTCTTCCTCTAACTTTTTCCCGTGCATTTGAACCTCCTACTGTCCTGCCTGTCCTTTCTGGTGAGCCTTCCTCCAACTTTACACTCCTCTTTTGTTAGGGTTTCATTCCTTAAGCCTAGCAGTTGTAACTACGGTTACACACTGAATCCCGAAGAGATTTAGGTGTATGCCAATATTCTTTATGATTTTGTTAAATACTGCTTTAATAGTTGCATTTGTCAAGCTTTGTCGACGCCAGATCTACACACGTCATAATCTTTAATTTCGTCAACAGTATGAACTTCGACGTTCCTATGACGCCTTTTGCCGATCCTGACCCTTACCTGGAGGATCTATCTATTCTGAAGATTCTAATTTCCCATGTCCAGTTGACTAAAATTCTCGAGCCTGGTCTTACTTAACTTGCTCCTTGGATGAAAATTTTACTTACCATGAATAAACTTCCATTGCTTCCCGAGGATGAAGAAGACCCAAGGAGATCCAAACTTACATCTTATCCAATAAATGATGAAATGATCCTCTGATTATAAATCTTTACTTTACCTATTATCTGGCGAATTGAAAAATTCATTTCAGAATGTCTGCACAGAATGGTCGCCAACACTAGAGTTACTTTAAATTGATACTTGGACTTCATTACCATTAAACAATTTTGGATCATAAATAAACTTCAGTTTAACTTGGAACTAGCAAAATCTAATCAGTATCTTGATGAATAAAATCAAAGCATGCAGTGTTGTAATGCAAAATATCTCTGGTGCAAAGTCAACAGCAGCTGGCACGGTGAGCGGAGCATCACCCAAATGCCCTCTGATTCTTGCAAAGTTGAATCTGATGGTGAGCTGCAGTTTGAGGGATGTACATATTGCTTTCAATTGTGTAAAAGTTTAAAATAACATTTCGTATCGAGTTAATTACAGTTGCCTAGTTTATTAACGTGAAGATATTGATCCAAATTTTGTGGAAGCAGTGACTCATTTTTTTTCATTTGTAACTGTGTCAATGTCTCATGCTCAAGTTTATTCAAGATGTTGATCCGTATAAATTTATTCAGTTACAGAGGCCAGTGACTCACCTCCCCCCCAAAAAACGGAGGCAGTTTACATCAAGGAGGAACCTGAAGAAGGAGAGGACATAACTGTGAAAGAGGAACCAATTGACAGTAATGAAAATGAGGTAAATTCATGATTTGCATCAATGAATTGTAAAGCATCAAATTAACGTATCAATATTTGTACCCTGGTAGTTGGTTTTCAATCAGGTAAATTAGCTGAGCTCCTAAGTTTGAAGAATTATATCCCTCATATCTATGTGTGATTGATCTGAAAATAAAGATTGAAGCTATTTATTTGTATTTGAAATTTGTATATAATTTTAAATGAACCTGTAAACGTGTATGTAATTTTATATTAAGTTTATTTTATCCAGTGAGTTAATGTGGTGTATCATTTGAGCAACTAACCTCTTTTTTCACACCTTGAATATAGGTAAATTCCATTGAATTAATTGTGTGTAGTTCAAGTTTAGTCAATGATGTTTCTGTACATCATTGGTTTTCTTTGCCGGCAAGCAAATAACGAGCATGTCATAAAAAAAGATTTATTTATTATTTGATGATCAGAAGTGCATTGCAATACGAGTTCTGTGACTATGCCAGCCAGTGAAGTTAGTCCTGGTATGCACCTGCCAAGCATTGCTTGGTATATGGGTAATCACGAGCGCCGTGTTCATGTATTTGCTATGTGTGCTCCTGTGATATTTGCTAAGTGTGAGGATTGTAACATTCAGAAGCTCCTTTTTTAATTTTTGCCATCTCTCAAGCAATAAAATAACTTCAAGCCATTGTGCAACAGGACAGGTTGACATTTCACTTTTCAATATTCTTCTCTCCTTTCCACCAAATGCCCAATTGCACTTTTTCTTGTCCTTTGTGTGTCTCATTTGACTTTTAAGAAAGATATAAACACATAGGAGTTGTTACATAGATCAAAATTAGCTAATTATTTGTAATGGAAAACATTGAATAATTTAAAATAGCTCACTATGGGCTGGGATTGTGTGTTGATGCTGATTCCACCACAAATTCCATGTTCCTTTGATGCAATAATGATTCACATGGAAGTGTAATTTTCCATACGAAAAATTACTGTTTATTGTTGCCCATGTGTCCTAAGGGCGTGAGAAGTGGACAGCCCGCTCCCAAGGGTGCCTCTGACAACGCTGCTGGGAGCGTTGTCTCTGCAGCGTACTGCTCCCAGCACGGCCCCAACAGGTTTGGGTGTTCCCAGGGTGGATTTGTTGAGGCCGAAGCTGCAGCCCAACTGCAGCAGTGCCTCGCAGATGAGCAGGCAACCGCAACGCCACTCTCGTGGACGGCAACTTCAGTGCAGCAACTTACGCAACACGTCCGTGCAGAACATAAAGAACTATATCAATGTTTTGACTGTGAATGTACCAGCTCCAGCGAAGGATATCTCAGATACCATATACTTTTTCAGCACCCCTCGCAGAAACCATTTAGATGTTTGGAATGTGATTATTCTTGTGTCATAAGAAGAGATCTGCGAAGGCATGTACTATCCACGCATTCATCTGCGAGACCTTATAGCTGCTCGGCATGTCAATATTCAGGCATCACGGAAAGCGATCTAAAACGGCATGTACTGGCCAATCATCCATCCGAGAAACCATTTAGATGCTCGGAATGTGAATGTTCTTGTGTCACTGAAAACGATCTGCGAAGGCATGTTCCATACAAGCATTCACCCGGAAGACCTTTTATTTGCACCGAATGTGAATATACTGGCGTCACTAAAAGTAATCTACAAAGGCATGTTTTATCCAAGCATTCGTCTGAAAAACCTTTTAACTGCTCGCAGTGCTCATATTCTTGCATCCAAAGACAAAGGCTAGTCCGACACGTGCAATCCAAACATTCCAAGTCCAACTCCTCGCCTCTGAATGTATAAATCTACTTTAATGAATAAATGTATTCCAGTAAATATTTGTTCTCATTTCATTTGTTAAAAACGCCATTCGCTAGTGGGAGTCGGGGATAAATTGACCACTTTCATGCAGAATTTTGTTGTCAGTAAAGCAGTCACGTAAAACTTGCATACCAACTAAATTGTTTTCAGTCTGATATTATGTATAAAATTAAATCGTGAACAAACTTGATGTCATGATGTAGTTGCGAGGATATTCTATCTACCAGAAGCACATCCGTTGGCCACAAATGTAGCTCTTAAATAAGCCCTGAGGCCAACGCACAGCTACTTATTGCCGCAGAGCTACAAAGCAGTTTTTCAGCTGTCAAGGGATGGGAATCACCCGGCATTCTTGTTCATGGAGTCAGTGAGAGTCTGAGAGACTCCTTCCTATTCCAGCACGTTACCAATCCAACCCATTATAAAAGTAAACAGACTCCCAATATTCTAGACCTGGTGTTTACTAGTGATGAATCAATGTTAGATGAGCTTCGACACGAGGCTCTATTGGGCAAAAGCCATCACCAATCAATGTTTTTCATTATTAAGTGCTGTACAGAAAAGACGCCTCGGAAGCGTGAGCGTTTTTGAAGTTTGCTGAAGACGACTATGATAAACTCCATGCAGCAGTGAATATTTCGTACTGTATTACGGACATGAACGTGGCTGAGTCATGGTCATTTCTGCAGGACACGGTTCTGTCTGCAGTTGATGCGTGTGTAACTATAATTGAGCTCGGTGGAGCCAAAAACTCAGTGGATGAGCAGTATAGAGCTAGCTAAGCTGAAAACCAAGAATGAAGCCTACCAGCGTATTTACAGACTCGTAGCGATGCTGATTATAACCTATACCCATGAGCTCGAAATCAAACTGATGAAAGCTGTCGCCCCGCAGTAAAAACCTTCAAAAAAATTATTGCCAAAAATGAAGAAAAAAGAACCCAAAAGCCTTCTTTTTGTGCGCTAGCTCGAAGTGCAAGATAAAAGACGATATTTCTGATTAGAAAGTAGAGCAACGAAAGATATCCTGTGATGAGGGCAAAGCTAACGTTCTTAATCATTTTTTTCCGTAGCGTATTCACTGAAGAGCACTTGAACAGTATTCCAGCTATTGAGGAGCGCCCAGTCGGCTCCAAATTAACAAGTTTTTAAATACATGCAAGAAGAAGAAGTTCTCAAGAGCCTGGTCGCTCTAAACCCCCAACAAGTCATGTGGATCAGACGGCTTCCACCCCAGATTACTCAAAGAGTTAGCAACCGGCCTAGCAGGCCCTTTGATGTCATTTTTTCGAGAAAAACTTTGAACGAAGAGATCTTGCCGGCTGACTGGAAAGACGCTCAAGTGACACCATTGTTCGAGAAAGGTGAAAAAAAAACATCCCGGGCAACTTCTCCCTGCCAGTTTGACAAGTGTCGTTAGCAAGGTAATGGAATCTATAGGGAGGGATCAATTGATCGATCATGTGACTGATAATAATCTATCAGACCATTAACATGGCTTTATTACCGGTAGATCCTGCACCACTAAACTCTTGACTACTCCGAATGAATGGACCCGCCTGCTAGACGAAAGAGTCAAAGGGAGCCAGTAGTTGCAGTGTACCTCGATTTTGCCAAGGCATTTGACACGGTCCCACATGAGCGGCTGTTGCGTAAATTGAAGTCTTTGAGAATTGAGAGTAATGTACTCAAATGAATCATGAATGAATTTTCTAGTAGAGGGCGACAACGTGTCAGTATTAATGGGTCCGTATTAGACTGGGCTTCAGTGCGCAGCGGCGTGCCGCAAGAAAGCGTTCTCGGGCCTGTTTTATTCGCTGCGTTTATAAACGATCTGCCAGAAGCTGTGTCTAGACTCTAGCGTGTGCTCGATGAATACTGACGACACAAAAGTTTATAATACTGTGAAGAATATGTCCCAAAAATTGCAGTTGCGAGATGATCTTGACAGCTTAGCGGACTGTGCTGATAAGTGGCAGCTGCGTTTTAATGCTGACAAATGTAAAGTAATCCACCTTGGTAAGAATACTGAACAGCAAGATTACAATATGAGAAGACACGGTTGCAACGACAGAGTGATGATGTCGAAATCGACTATGGAAAAGAGGAGCAGAGCTGGGCAGCGCTACTTTGAAATGTAGCGGCGCTACCGCTACATGCTCTAAATGTAGCGGGCGCTACCGCTACACGTACTAGATTGTAGCGAGCGCTACCGCTACCGCTACAGTAAAATGTAGCGCCCCTATATTAGCCGCTACAATGGCCAAAATTATTGGAAATCTCTAAATATTTATTGTTCTGCTATTGGGATTTACTCATGAACATTTAATGATGATAAAACATTTTCAAAACATATCAATGCAACTTTATTGCAATTAGCCTAACCGAACTAGTACGGGTTAGATACAGTAAATAAAAGTTGCAGTTATTTATATGTTTTACCTTCGCTACATGGATGTGTACTTTAATCTACCAATCTAAAAAATTATCCACATATACATATAAAAATCAGTCTTTTATTTGTATATATATATATATGTGGATTATTTTTTAAATTGGTAGATTAAAGTAAACATCCATGTAGGGAAGGTGAAACATAGAAATAACTGTGTAAAAATAACTGTAAGCAAACTGAAACATGAAAAAATATCTGTAATTGGTAACTGGTAACAACTTAACAAGTAACAACTAACATGTTGGTGGCAGGGTGGCCCTGTGGTTAAAGTTCAGAGTACCAAGATTGACGCACTAGAGCTGTCTCTTATACACATCTAGATGTGTATAAGAGACAGGAAGACGCCCATCTGGTGTGCTAGCTTCACTTGACGTCACCAACCTCTTTACCAACGTTCCTACAGAAGAAACTTTGGAAATAATTGCTAACCATGTTTATTCAAATGAAAACTTACCGGCTCCATCAATCCCTAAAAAGGTCCTACTTGATCTCCTCCGCATCTGTACTTCTGAATCGCCTTTCCGGACACCTGACAACAAAATTTACCATCAAATCAACGGTGTTGCCATGGGCAGCCCTCTGGGTCCAACCTTTGCTGAATTCTACATGTGCGAACTAGAAAACCGAGTATTGTCGGACGCAACAATCAGGCCTGAAATCTACTGTAGATACGTCGACGACATTTTTGTCGTTGTTCGAGACGAGAATCACATGACGGAGCTACGCGTGGCCTTAGAACTCAGTTCAGTTTTGACGTTCACCTGCGAATTAGGGCTGAATCAGTCTTTGCCCTTCCTCGATGTACTCGTACAAATGGAAGATACAATGTTCGTCACTACAGTTTACCGAAAACCTACAGACGTCGGAAGAGTTCTGAACGACGCAAGTGAATGCCCCCAGCGATACAAAACCAGCACTATTCGCGCCTTAATAAGCCTGTCTCTTATACACATCTAGATGTGTATAAGAGACAGGCCGTGCACCACTAAATTTGTGCACCAATCAGCCTTGAAAGGAACGCCTAGCATATTTCCGGATGACCACCAATCAGCCGCGGATTAAGCCAACCGTCGGTAACCAGCCCGTGACATCATCTTGCTTCAAATATTAGGAGCTTTACGCCACCACATTCTGAAGCGAATAGCCCAGAGAGTAATGGTTATGCATCACTGAACGTTGCATCGAATCATCACTTCATACCCTGACTTAAGCTTGAACTGTAAATTGCGGACAACGGACAGCGACCAACCAGCCCAGGTCGCCAGTGGAACTGCATGCATCCTGCCGTGCACCACCAGACCGTCACTTTTAGCTCAACATCCGGGGTTAGGTTTCAGAAAGCATAGTTCTGTTCCAAACTCTATCGTCCGCCGGCGAGTGACTTCCGCAGCTTCGCTAAATTACGTAACTTTTAACACAGCATCTGAGGTTAGGTTTCAGATAGCATAGTTCTGTTCCAAAATATAGCGTCGTACGACGCGTGGCCGTTCGACCGTACGTGGGCTGGTTCGACACACGGGACAGGTACGGACGGCTCCGGCACGCTCCGTCCGGGTGGTGTAAAATTTTTTCGCGTGTTGGCAGACGACGCTGGGCCATACGACGCCAGGCTTATTTTCCTGTGGGCTGATGGATCTAATTCAATGGATGTGATCTGTCTGGTGGCGTGCGGCTGATAATGTTACAGTCATGAAGTGTTGTAGGCTACGTTCTTCAGGGAAGGGATCATGATAGTCCATTCGAAGCACGGCAGTGGTGATCGATCACCGACAGGCGTCCCATAAATCCTTACTGAGACCTAGGTGCCCTTTGATCTATTAACGTCATCTTTTATTCCCTGCAAATTGGAATGTGATGCATTTTCTGGTTATTATTCGAACGCAATTCAACAAGAAACTTCTGTCATCTAATGCTAATATATAATGGTAAAAAGTGCATTGATATTTGGACGTCTCACTCATTTCTCCAAATAACTTCTATCAATGCTGTTAGTGTCGCTGCGACTTCCGTCCCAGCAGGTTGTGTGTAGCTGTCGCTCCAAAAGCCTCAAATATACGCTTTGTAATGTCGCGCGAGACGGAGCGGTAGCCCCGATGGAACTTAGTCCCGATCCCAGCACATGTGCGCAGTGGAATCGCGCATGCCTATTTTGAGGCCCAGCCATGAGGCTTATTGGTCTCACGCCAGTCTCAATCCTTCCGAATCGAATCAGTCCCGTAATAGAAAAAATATAACTCAGTACTCAATGCAGTGAGTGACAGAGAGCGCATTTTCTCGTCGACGAAAACGTGAAGTCACGAACGGACAGACAGACCGACATGACGAGCACGCCTTTTTTTCTATAAATGAGAAAGTGCGCTAAAAAGACCGTTTACCCCATAAAGGCTGCAAACCCGTCTTACCCTTATTTGACTATAGCGCGGTTAGCTCACAACCACTTCTAAGATCAGTATCAACTCCACATGTGCAACACAAGCATCCGTAGGAGGTACATCCATACCTCTAATTACTCACAGTGAAGGTTGACCAAACGTGTGCCTTGTTATCGACCAAGTATAGATGATAGCATTACAGCATATACAGGCCTACATAAGATTGTATGAGGCTCTATTACATGTAAATACAAATCTATCAATATCTCGCTATTAGAAGAGTGTTCCAGCAACGACAAGTTTAGTGGACAAGTATACTGGGCATTTTTGGATAATGAAAGTTATTATTTACAAATTTAATAAATTTATTTATCTCCAACATAATTAGCTGATATCGCAGGGGTTTGTTTTTGTTTTAGGACTTGAAAAGCACGTGTGATGGAGGCACGTCCATGGATTCAAGGGGGCCGAAAGTGAAGGAGGGTGCGTTCAGAGGACGGTAACTCAGTGTCTGTAGGAGACGGGTGATTAAGGCATGAGTAGCCTATGTCTGATGTAAGATTATGGCATGAGTAGCCTATGGCTGATGGAAGATTAAGGCATGAGTAGCCTATGGCTGATGTAAGATTATGGCATGAGTAGCCTATGGCTGATGGGTGATTGAGGCATGAGTAGCCTATGGCTGATGTAAGATTATGGCATGAGTAGCCTATGGCTGATGGGTAGCTTGCAGGCGATGGATGATTCGAGCGATGAGAAGCCTGCAGCTGACAAGTCAAGCTATGAACAGTCTGCAGGCGACAGGCGAGCGCATCTTACAGAAGGCGCCTAACGGCGAGGAGCAGGCGAAGTAACGGCGCAGCGCCTCGCGTATCTCGTCAGGCGTGATGGCCTCGCCAGCTGCGCCTGCGCCACCCACCTCATCCGCCTGCAGACGAGACATTGCTATTGCTTAACAACACGGCACAAGGAACTGTGAAAAAAAATATATTTCACAGGCCGTAAAAAAATTTAGTAAAAAAAATGTCGTAAAAAATGACAAAAAGATTTAAAAAATTAAAATGTCGTAAAAATAAAGAAAAATGTGTTTGAAAATTTTATGTTGTTGAAATGTTGAGAGTTGTTTAAATGTTGTTGTTGAAAAATGTTCAAAAAATTAAAAATGCAAAAAAAAATTAATAAAATACAGCGCCGAGCAAAAGGCAGCAAGAGAGTTCTCGGGATTACCATTTCAGTCACTAATAAAGCATTGCACGGACAAACAAACTATAATTAATTTTATTTCAGTCACCGAGGGGCGTAAAGAGTAACTAAAATATTATTATAAAAATATTATTGCGAGTGATGCAGCACAGAGGGTTAGGAGGGGTCTCAGAAGGAGAGGTGATGAGGTGCAGGAAGGAATAATGGGTGGGGGTGAAAAAAGAGGGTGATGAGGTACAGGAAGGAAAAATGGGTGGGGTGAAAAAAGAGGGTGATGAGGTGTAGGAAGGAGGGTTTGGTGGGGTAACTAAGATAGAATTACGGTGTGGGGCAGCAGCACGGCGGGGTGGGTGGGGTGCAGGCTGAGGGTGGGGGTGTAGCGGTGCAGGACGTCGGTGACGTCATCGCCTCCAGCGTCACGCCGCACCAGCAGCGCGAGGTCGACGAGCTGAGCGACCGCCTCGCGTGCCAGGAAGTTCAGCACCTCCAGCACGGCCTGTGAGGTGTGAGGTCAGCACGGCCTGTGAGGTGTGAGGTCTGTGAGGTGTGAGGTCAGCACAGTCTGTGAGGTGTGAGGTCAGCACGGTCTGTGAGGTGTGAGGTCAGCACGGTCTGTGAGGTGTGAGGTCAGCACGGTCTGTGAGGTGTGAGGTCAGCACGGCCTGTGAGGTGTGAGGTCTGTGAGGTGTGAGGTCAGCACGGCCTGTGAGGTGTGAGGTCAGCACGGCCTGTGAGGTGTGAGGTCTGTGAGGTGTGAGGTCAGATCTTCATCACAGCGACGCGTGTCATTGAAGGCGCTTACACGCATAGATAAACTTATAGCAAACATAAATATTTATTCTACCCTGGAAATAACTTGCTAAGAATGTTTGTCGCTATCTACAAATTAGTTTGAGGATATAATTTTAGATTTGTTACCATTCATATACCAAAATCATTCTCATGATGTATGCCATTACATATATTTTCGTTGATGATTCGAACCTACCATTAAAATGCTTTCAAGTACATATTTGTTACTCTTGCCATCCCCCAGAGCTGCTATAAGCTTGACTGAATCTTTCCAACAGCTGAAATTTACCAGCGTTAGAGTCAAACACTTGAAGCTCAAAGCCGGGACAAAGTATAAATTGTTTGAACAATCACACAATTCGGAAGGCTGTGCTATTTAAATTACAATCTTTATGACTTAAACTCTATCTTTCATCCTTATCCAGTCAAGTTCCGGTTCCAAGCTAGGCTGTCAGCAACATCACGTAGGCAATCAGCTACCCGGTAGCATGGAGCACTCAGCTGACTTCTCTGGGTTAGTCAGCTAGCAAAGCAACTGACTAACATGACTGAAGCGTCTGCTGATCATGGCAGCTACAACACGTCCAGCAGCCTGAAGGCTCAACTGTCGTGTGTGTGACAAGACTATGTGACGCGTGCGGTCTCTTACGTTTTTGTGAATGCAGGGGATGATGCATTTAAAATCCTTTAATGCATATAAATTAAATGATTCACATTTTAAGCGAATGATTACAAGGCGCAAGTCATTTTTAGGAATGACAGTTTCGGGTCGTTCACACGCATATTATCCTAAAATATTATTAGTATTTTAGTATTAATTACTCGTACTTAACCTGGTTAAGATTGAGTCCTGTGTCGCTGCTGAGCCAGTCTCTGAACTTCCCAACACGAAGGCTGGGACAAAAGCTTGCTCGTCTCGCCTCACAATACTCCTTGTACCTGCAACACAGCCTCACAATACTCCTTGTACCTGCAACACAGCCTCACAATACTCCTTGTACCTGCAACACAGCCTCACAATACTCCTTGTACCTGCAACACAGCCTCACAATACTCCTTGTACCTGCAACACAGCCTCACAATACTCCTTGTACCTGCAACACAGCCTCACAATACTCCTTGTACCTGCAACACAGCCTCACAATACTCCTTGTACCTGCAACACAGCCTCACAATACTCCTTGTACCTGCAACACAGCCTCACAATACTCCTTGTACCTGCAACACAGCCTCACAATACTCCTTGTCTCATCAACACAGCCTCACAATACTTTCAAGTGCCTGCAATACGACTATTAACCCTTTACCGCCAAATCGGACTTTCAAGTCGCCCTTAAAAAACACCAGTTTTCTTTCCTTTTTTCGAAAAATTCACACGAACATAAAAAGTCTTAGATTTATTTTTTACATGTGTACCAAGTTTCAAAGTTATCTGTCTGTAAATAACCGAAATAAAATTTCCAATTTCTTGTGGGAATTTTATTCCGGTTATTTACAGACGGATCGTTTTGAAACTTGGTACACATAAGTAGAAGATGAATCTAAGACTTTTTTTTGTTCGTGTGAATTTTTCCAAAAAATGAAAGAAAACATGTAATTCTTAGAAAACAGCCAAAAAGGGGGTACTGTAGAAATCTATCTCCTCCTAGGATTGTAGAAGAGATATGTAGAAATCTATCTCCTCCTAGCTACAACATCGAGACGCATATCATTCGATGCGTAAGGACCATATCTATCGATTGGTTCTTGTTTTTTTTCGAAATTCTAATTTTTGTGGGTGGGGTGGGCATTTTTCGAAAAAATTGTGATTTCCCCACCCTACCCTTTCGAATTCCCCCCCTTTTTTCAAAATATTTTCAAAACGATAACGAAATTGAAAAAAAAGCTACGACCAATCTCTAGATCTTTTATTTACGAATCGAACGGTAGGTATATCTCTCATTACTGTAGCTTAAAAACTCTAGGAGGAGATAGGTTTGCAGTGGCAATAAGTGTGAATGTTCAGTAGAGCGCAACAAAGTCCCGAGCGCCTCGAAATAGGCATTCAAGGTGGCATGGATGCAAGACTAGACGTTACTGGAGCTGAAATTCAGTCAAGGATGGTGGGAACGACTGCATGAGCACCATCCCACACGACAGCAGCCGGGTAACTAAAGACCAGCGTCTTCAGGTCATCTATTTATGTGCCCGGCCGGTAATTTTCGCCTATCTTAAATGTGAAAGAACTCCCCCACCTCTAACCCTTTCGTGAACTGTCGTCAAGGCATAAATCAACATACAGAGATGATTTTGGTACCGTTGGATAGGTCAGAATGTCAACTTTAAGGTGAGACTAAAAACCAGAGAAGTGAAATTTGCGATTTTTGACCCAGAAATTCGGGCGGTAAAAGGTTAACCTGGCTAACCTGTCTTGGGTGAAGGCTAACCTGGCAGGACTCATGTGTTGGGTGAAGGCTAACCTGGCAGGACTCATGTGTCGGGTGGAGGCTAACCTGGCAGGACTCGTGTGTCGGGTGGAGGCTAACCTGGCAGGACTCATGTGTTGGGTGGAGGCTAACCTGGCAGGACTCATGTGTTGGGTGAAGGCTAACCTGGCAGGACTCATGTGTCGGGTGAAGGCTGACCTGCCAGGACTCGTGTGTCAGGTGGAGGCTAACCTGGCAGGACTCGTGTGTCGGGTGGAGGCTGACCTGCCAGGACTCATGTGTCGGGTGAAGGCTAACCTGGCAGGACTCGTGTCGGGTGAAGGCTGACCTGCCAGGACTCGTGTGTCAGGGGAGGCTAACCTGGCAGGACTCATGTGTCGGGTGAAGGCTAACCTGGCAAGACTCATGTGTCGGGTGAAGGCTGACCTGCCAGGACTCGTGTGTCAATGAAGGCTAACCTGGCAGGACTCATGTGTCGGGTGAAGGCTGACCTGCCAGGACTCGTGTATCAGGTGGAGGCTAACCTGGCAAGACTCATGTGTCGGGTGAAGGCATCCAGGCGGTACGCCCGCTCAGTATTGGCAGGATCAGGCAGCTGGTGCAGGAAGATGTGGTCATACTGCCCCCGCTGGTCTATTGACTGCAGGAATTGAATGCATTGCTTCTTACGATCAGCTGTCTCGCCTCCCTCAACTTCTCCCCCAGACACAGTGCGCTGTAATTCACGGCTATCATCAAGCACACCTGCAATAAGACGTGTGTTACGACACGAGAAGCCGCACCTACTGCAAGAGGAGCACCTAGGTACTGCAGGAGGAGTACCTAGGTACTGCAGGAGGAGCACCTAGGTACTGCAGGAGGCACACCTAGGTACTGCAGGAGGCACACCTAGGTACTGCAGGAGGCGCTGCAGTTTGATGTGGTCATGGCGCATCACAAACAAGATGTCCTCGACGGCCACCTCAGAACTGCCCCGCAGTTCGCTGCCCTCCTGCGCCTGCACGACGGGGAAAAGTTAAGGCTTTCTGGTACATTTAGTTCACTGGAACAGATATTTAAAGTGATACTAGTCACCTGGTGCAGTAGGCTAGTCACCTGGTTCAGTAACTAGTAACCTAGTATAGTAGACTAGTCACCTGGTGCAGTAATTAGTAACATAGTATAGTAAGCTAGTCCCCTGGTGCAGTAACTAGTAACCTAGTATAGTAGGCTAGACACATGGTGCAGTAACTAGTAACCTAGTATAGTAGACTAGTCACCTGGTGCAGTAATTAGTAACATAGTATAGTAAGCTAGTCCCTAGGTGCAGTAACAAGTAACCTAGTATAGTAGGCTAGTTACCTGGTGCAGAAGGCTGGTAATCTGTTGGTGCACAATTGTCTCGACGAGAGCAGCAGTCTCACGCAGAGGTCGCCGGCAATCTCCAAAGCCATGCAACATTTGCTCTATTTCTGAAAAGAGAATATGATTAAATTGGCAAATGGACTGCAATAAATCTTGCAACATAATATCATTAATAGGTATTGCATTATACAGATATAACAAAATTTTACATTAATACAGTATACCTATAACAGAAGCAGATTAAATTTAGGCTTACCTGATATAAAAGACATTTCTTGTCTTAATTCCAGAAAATTTTCACAATAGGTCAAAAGAGTACTCACTGATGTATAAAGAATTTTACTCAGTTTACTGGCATTAGATAAAAAATTTCATGGAACAATAATGTAGCTCTGTCAAAAAATATATCTACAGTTTAAACTAATATTAACTTGATACTTTCAACAGAAATTGGGGTGAAATAATAAAGTCAATCACACATTCCAATCTGAATTGAATGACACGTACACATATCATTTGGGATAAAAAAAAGCTTGAAAAAGCTCCAACTGATATTTTGAAATTGAGCAAGTTAGCAGGATACAAATTTAAGCAAATCTAACTATTTACTTGAAATTTTTTTAATCAAAATACTGTAATTCTCGTGAATTTAAAATCTTGCTGCTTCAAAGTAATGATTTTAGATTCATTCAGAAATATTACAGAACATTAAGAAGTTGTTTGAAGTAAATTTGTAATTCTGCAGTTTGCAGTTCAATTTCATGCTCTTGCCTAATTCATCTATATCCAAAATATGTGTCCCAATCTTGTAGTTGTTGTCAACCAGTCATGTCAAATATAAATGAAGCTAAAATATATAGATTTTAAAAAATCAAATTACTACAAGTATGATTTTCTCAAAAGTACCTAAAGAAAATTTTTTGTAGGTAATTTTAGGGATGAAATTAGAATATTGATGTAAATGGAATTATGTGATAAAATCTGGAACAATTCAGGTTACACTTCTTAAAAAAGCACTGATAAAACTGATCATTTTATGGCAAATTTTGAAAGTTGCAGGCAAAATATGTACCTATGTGCTCTATCAAATGCCAATGATGCGCAATAATTCTTAATTTAGACAAATTATAATTACATGGGAAACTAACTGAGAAACTGGGCAGAAGCTGCCTGTGAATTGGACAATAACATCAGTGAATCTAAAAATTTTACCCATTCCTTAGGCCTCTTCCTAATTCCTTTAGCAAGAGCTAAGAAAAATGACTTATTACCTAAAGTTTTTTTAAAATCCCTACCTGAAACAATGGTTTTTGCCTGAAATTTTAGGAAACTTCTGCTTGAAATTACAAATTGTATATATATGAAAAATATTGTTCATATACATGGACATTTTTGTCTCATCCATCTGAGGGTTCTGACTGTCTTTCCAGTCTCCAGATGCACTTGCAGTTTAGTCAACATAAGTCATGTAGTATTATACATCCAAAGTGGAAAATTGGGCAGAAGCCACCCATGAATTGGACAAAAATGCCTGTGAATTTGGCCAATTTCACATGTTCCTATCAATCCTATGGCCTTTTCCCAATTTCTACAGTAAAAAAATAATAATAACAGTCTATATTAAACCACAATTTTCAAAAATCAACTTTGAAACAATTACTTTTGCCACCAATTTAAAAAAAACTTCAGCCTGATACTCCAAAATCAAAACGGTACTGTACAGCTTTGGTGTTGCAAATTGGTTTGTAGGAATTTGTAGCTCAAAACTGAGTCAAAATGTGCACTCTCATTCTATGGCTTAAAAAATTGTGTTTCATCTCAAAAATGGATTCACAGCTCAAAAATTTTCTTGCAGCTTCAAAATTTACAAACTAAGGCCAGATTGCCAGAGGCTTTTGAGTGAAAGTCAATGGCTATACATCTTTGCCATGAACCCAGGGCATCACCACCACAGTGGCATCAGTATGAGCAAAATCAAGCTCTTGTGCCCTAATTTGATTTCAAGTGTTATTGAATACTGAAGTTGTGTCGGCATAACTTTAATATAACTACCGTGAACCTTCTCAACCTGTACTTGCACAACCATCAAGATTTGTTGCTAAGAGCACAGGTTAAGGAGCAAGAGCATTGTATTTAAATGGCAATTGTGTTACAAAGTGGCAAACATTTGCCATTGCAGTTCAGTCATCTGAGTACAAAATTTCCATACCTATACAAGTCAGAGAATAAGAGGGTGCAGCCATAGGCCATAAATTTTACTCTTAAACAAGCCCTGGAGCCAATGCTGAGCCTTACTTACTGCCTTAGCATGCAACAACTTTACTCAGCCACAGAACCAGAATTTGCCAAATATACTGGAACGCCATAATCCAGACCAGTGACACATTGCTCAAATATAATGACATTGTAGATCTTCAGCAATACTTAAGCATGCTTGATCATAAGCAGGCATTTCTGCATCCGGCTACACTTACCCCAGCCTATTCTGGTCTAACCTATTCATGCTGTGCTGGCTCTGAGGCTCACAACCTTCTTGCAGCCAAGGACTAGCTCTACCAGCACACAATCACCTTTCTAACTTCCTGCAGCCAATGAGGTTAGTTTAGGTCTGCTCAGATTTGTTTTCAGTAGGGAAAAGATGCAACTTACATGGGTTAGGGATGAAGAGGTGAGGCCAGATGCAGTCTGCATGGCCATGCTTACCTTTAGTAAGCTTAAGTTGATGTTGTGGGTGGCTGGCTGTGGTTATCCAACAACATGGTTTTTAGCAGGTGACTTTGTAGGCTGCAATGGCCATTAGTGTTCTCACCCACAGAAAGGAATGTGATCTAAAGTGTGCAGTTTGGCAAAGCTGGACTCCAGCATGTGCCCTAAATCCTAATAATACTTACGTACTTGGTTAATACGGTGCCAGGTGCAGCACAACAATAGCAACAAAGGCATTAGCGCCCCCACTCTGCCTTATTTCAGATTGATTCCACTATTCCAGTAGTTGAGTCTTGTGCAGAAATTGTATTATCAGTACTGTGTCAAAGGGAGCCAGGTGCCAGGAGAATTTTGCTTGAGGTTGAATAGAAGCAGAAGGGAAGGTTTAGCTGCAAACAGGCAGAGCATAGGCTACAATCACATATGAGCCACGAAATTTCAGAAACGAGTAGGAAAATTCCAATCCTGCACCAGGTTGGTGGTGCTGACTGGTGCATGTTATTAAGCTTCTGGTAATGCAGAGCAGGGTTAGCTTTTGGTGTTTAAGCAGGTCCAAATCAGCAGGACTGNTGAAGCATGGAAACCTTCTACCATTAGGGCCGCAACTAGAGCTTTCCCAGTAAATTCCCACCATTTACGGAGCTACAAGATTTCTGCTAGATGAATTACCTCCTAAGAGTCCTATGACCTATCTAAGTGTTAAGTAATGTGCACTAAAAATTCATCACATTGGAGCTGTAAGAGGCAAGATTTCAGAAACAAGTAGGAAAATTGCAATCTTGCCAGGCTCGGCAGGCTGTCCTGGTGGATAAAATGCCTGGTTAATGCCCAAATTTTTTGTAAAATTTTACCATGGAAAACTAAGTACTGCAAATATTTGAAATTTGTAAAATGACATTATGATCCTATGTTTCAACAGCAATTTTTACAAGTTACAACCAAACAAAAATACATTACATTTAAGTTTTAACATTAGAGCCGTGAGCATGAGACTTAGTTTCTAACTTGAAATATGATGTTACAGCTGTGATATTTCAGAAAATAAATGCATTTTCGGCTTTCTCAAGTAGTCAGCACTCGGCACAACTCACAAGTGCCGCACTGTTGAAGCAGGGCATGCAGGTGCTGGTTACTGCAGGATGCAGGACCGCAGGCGGCCAGGCCGCGAGCAGGCGCAGCAACACTGTGACTGGGTCACCAGTTACAACTGATGAATTAATTCAGGATAAAATTCTAAAATTGGTGGTTCATACATTACTTTAGAGTCTAAATCCATGTAGGCCAGCGTTTCGATCCAAAAAATTAAGTTTGAAAAATTGAAAGGCTGCAGTTAATAATTTGAGAAAAAATCATCGTAACGACGTAACACCTTCAATCGTTACACCTTCAATGCCAATTGCTAGTCCCTCTTTGACCGTGACCTACACTGTCAGTCAACGACTGAGGACTGACAGACGACAGTGACAGTGACGCAATCACGTTACACGTAAACAATTGAAAGTTAAGACAATCGTTCGAAGGAATTTAATTAGACGGATAAGTTGTATTGTAATCGTTCATCAACAGAAATTGAAGACAATGAATTGAAATTAAATGAAATAAAAACATCGCACGCTACTCATAAAAAATCACTGGCTCAAGAAGTGTCGATTCAGTCAATGGTTGCCGGTTCATAATCATGGTTAAACTAGTAGAAGGTTGGCGGAACTTTTCGTGGGTCAACCTGCATATTAACCTGCGCGATTATGAACCATGGTTCATAATCGCGACGGCACCTCGCACATTTAAAGAGATCGTAATAGCCCATTTAAAAGAGAATCACGAGAGGCTTATTTTGCTTGCAGGTTCTCCGGCTGGTTGCCAAATCAAAAAAACGGACCGGGGCGCAAGCCCCCGTTTTTCCGCCATTTGCGTTTTGACTTTAGTACTTTGATTTTTATACTTACAT
>NW_025930807.1:0-378 GCF_000764305.2 Hyalella azteca
ACTGGGACCTACTGGGACCTACTGGGACCTACTGGGGCCTACTGGGACCTACTGGGACCTACTGGGCCCTACTGGGACCTACTGGGACAAACTGTAAACCTACTGGGACATAAACTGGGGGCCAACTGTGGGTGGGGCGAGGGTTAGAAGGGAGTTTTGAGGTAAGAATCGGGGGTGAGGATTGGGAGGGCGTACCGGGGGTGAGGGGTATGATAACCTTGGTGTTTCATTTACCACCGTAGACAGAGTAGACAGTCTTTAAAACAGTGCAACAGCACTGTCACCACACGACACTCAAAGATCTCAGTGGGTGGAGAAAGCTCGTCGCACTTTGGATAATTGCGTACTCGCTGCTTTGGTTGATAATTGTTGTTGACA
>NW_025930808.1:0-408 GCF_000764305.2 Hyalella azteca
ATGATAGTTAGGCGTAAACCAAAAACTGTTTAGGCAAGGGGCTAAATGGACCAGTTTCTAGTGCTCCTATAAGAAGTAACAAGAAGAAGAAGAAGGACGACTGAAATAGCCCAGCCGAGCTGTCTCGGATTCATGCCCTGGAGCTGCGGAGCTTAATTTGACTGTGATAGTCAAACAATCTCATTCTGATTATCTGTTATTTAGATAGTTTGCAAGCGGGAGACACAGGGAGAGTTTCATCCTTCAAATGGCCCGCTATAAGCGGCGTAGGGGGAAGGGTGGCGTCACCATGTCTGAGTCAGACAAAGACGTGGACTCTTCCCCTTTGCCAGCCTCAAGAAAGTCAAGATCACTTGATAAAAAACCATCAAACAATGCAGTTAGCCAATCAGAAACTGTGATTGAAGA
>NW_025930809.1:0-3057 GCF_000764305.2 Hyalella azteca
TAATTTTCCTAATTAACAGCGGCAGGTGGCTCCATTTGCCCGATGTATTATACATGTGTTAGTTTTCTCTGAATAAGTGGAACCGAAGAAAGTACGTCCCATCCTTTTCATTTCAGTTAAGTTGACCTCATTTCGACTTTAAATATTATTGTTATAAGAATATTATTGTTAATAAGAGTTTTCGAGTCATCTGAAGCGTGATCACTTGTATGTTTTTATCTGATGTCACTAACGAAATTAATATGGATGATATATTTGTAATTGTGTATTTTCATTTCCATTTCTAAAATGTAACAACGTGTAATGTTATTAATGTGGGGTTCAATATATAGAAAGAAGAAATTCTCAGAGAAAAGCGCCAGTTTCTGGTCAGAATCGGCGCGGAAACCAGGCGGTTGAGCACAGCAAAATCGGTGCAGTGAGTTGCGAGTTCAAGACATGCAACAAGCTGTGAATGTTCTACGATGTTTAGAATCGGCAACAGGTTTAAAGGCATAATTAAGGCTGAAACCGTAATTTTTATTATTATAACACGCTCCAGTGAGCGCTGTTTTAGTCTGCTTCATACCTAGCTTACATTTGAGTAATGGTTTTGCAGTTATTTCGGCGTTTTGATTTAAGTTTCGTCGTCTTTCAGGCACGGACAATATTTTGCGAATTTAAAATCGCATAAATTATTTTAAATTTTGCAGAAAACTCTTGCTTGTTGAAAACCCTGTTTGCTGCCAAATGTGTGTTCAGGGAGTAAGCTAACAATTTTTATTGATAATGAGGTACTGTAAGACATCTAAAATAACAAGTAGCGGGAAATGTGAGGCTGTGTGCTAGATTTTCAGGCGCCTGTATGGTAATTTCTGCAGCGAAAAGACTCAATTAAAACTGGTTTTAATACTGGTAAATTTAATTTCAATTTTTCTCAACTGAAGTGATTGAGAATTTAATGTTTTTTCATTGCCAAACGATTGAGGAAGGCTTAACTCCGACACAGGCGCTTTACGAGGCGGCGATTGTCTAACAAATCAAAAATAGGCGTGTAACCCTTGGTCAGGATCGCACACAGATGATACACTCGTTAAAAACTATTATAAATACAACCTTTTTAATTTTATTCAAATATATGCTATCCTTTATTTATTTTGCTAAGAAGAGTATGGGCTTCGTTAATATTATTATTTCATATATTTCAAGATATAATTAGATTCGTAACTACTGAACGCTATAGTGAAATGATGTGTATTCGTAGTCAGTTGTATGCCAGACTGAACTATTCTCACCGCCGCCTTCACAGTCATCGTGCAGCTGAGTTGCGTATCATGACTACACGGACGAAATAATAGAATTATTCATTGGTACATGACCAACAGATAATTTGTATTGTATTTAGCAACCACTCATTCTGTAGTCGCTATTAAAAGGTCAGCGAGTTATCAGTAGTAAGCAATCTCCTACATATCTTCGAGCTCACAAAAGGCAGTGAGATTTGAGTACGGCATTTGAATAAAAAAGAATTTCTATTGATGGAATGGAAATCAATTTTCCGAATTAAATATACAATAAACCACCTACTGAAGCGTACTAATTATATTTACTAATTATATTCTCAATTATATTTAATAATGACGCTATCTGCCATCATTAAATTACGTCACGAGGCGCCGTATCCAAGAAGCCGCTGATATTCTTATCTTCCCGTCATAAAGAAGCACAAACTGAAATAGGATATTTGCTTCGCTAATGATTATTATTTCAGCAGTGGACTGATGTCGTTTTATTACTCCAGCGTTTCGATAGTATAATTAACGCTAGCAGGAATAATTACCAACTACATATTGACGATTTTACTATAGCATATTCCTATGCTATGAAGCCACGACAGAAATATATTTAAATATCATGTGCATTTCAGGAACTTCAACCTGAGAGGTACTCGATTATTTTAAACCCAAGTTTTCTCTCCTCATAAAAATTCAAACCCTCATTGCCCGTCATCATTTATTTTTATTAATCACTTGAAAATGCGAGTGTTATTTATGTAACTGAATAATAATATGAAAGAAGTATTTCCTGACTTTTTCAATCTGTATAAATCTTATTGGATACGTGCATTATCGCGCTAAAAATTTTACTACATCTGGTGGGCTAGAAGGAGACATCAAGCAGGCGATACCTGTTTAATTATGACTATATTTTTACGTAAATTTCAGAGTGAGCTGGCGTCTCTTCGACAAGCTCACAACCTTTTATTATGTCCTCGTAGTCATGATACTGAACTGAGCTGCGTAATAGTGTTTGTGACGGAGGGAGTTTGGGGTGAGAATAGTTCAGTCTGGGATCTATTTGGCTTGGCGGCTCTAAACTCAGATAAGTGTTCAGTATTCATGCATATGAGGAGAAAGCCATACTCATGTGTACGAGTATTGGACGGGATGCTTCGGCAACTCTCAATGCCTGGCGACGAACCACGAATTGATTCACGATGCAGAGTTTGGGCATCGCTTTGCCCTATATCGGCAACAGCGGCTTGATGCTGTCTCTTATACACATCTAGATGTGTATAAGAGACAGGAACTGAACTGCACAATAATATTTGTGACGACAGCGGTGAGAATAGTTCAGTCTGTGATACAATTGCCTCATGAAGCTCCAGACTCGACTCAAGTGATCAGTAATTATGGGTCGGGGCCAACTTTAACTCAATTAAATTACCTGCTATGGTAATGCAACAAAGTTCATGATAAAATAATTTTGGGCCCTGTGAGCTGAAAAGTTGCCAGGGTTAACAAGTTCATAATGAGCAACGTGCCCGACGTATACCGGGGCACACGTTACTTGCGTGGGTAAAAAATTATGAATATTATGCAATTAAATTAAAATATATATGCAAAAACAAACTGGCATTGCTGAGAGAGCAAGCAACGTTTTTTCTATCAAGGAATAAATTGGAAGCGAGAGTAGAATATCAGCATCGTCCCGGCAGCGGCTTTTATAGGGGACGAAATCGTGACTCCGTGAGAACCTACCTATCCCAACATAGATAAATATATTTAATTATTATTT
>NW_025930809.1:3754-6135 GCF_000764305.2 Hyalella azteca
CTTCGGGCGCTCACGATGACGGGTCACAAAACTTGAATTGATTTATCAGGCAAAGCTTGGGCATCGCTGCTGCCCTCGGCAACCGCCGCTTGATGAGGCGCCTTTGTCCGACAGCCGCGGACAATTTATTTAACATCTCTTATTGTCTCACAATACAGAAAACACATCTTGTAAAGTTCCTCTTTTACCACTCGCATTTGGCCCAATGTATTTTTAGTGTTCATTCTTTGCAAGCCTTCCTATCAAGTAATGTTCAATAATTTCACATATTTAAATACATAACAGGTGGCCTGCGAGCTGCATCAATTTATGGCAGGTTCATCTTAAGAATTACGAATAATTATTAAACATACATAATAAAAAAATACTAATTGAGCGCATCCTTCCATTCACACATCCAAACCTTCAAGTGAGTTGTCCGGAAATAAAGATTAAATTTGAATTCTTTTCTTATATGTCTATCCTAATTAAGTTTTCTTAACAGTTATTCCAACGCAAATAAAATTTTTTAGGCTATTCCCTTTCAATTCGGACAGAAATATTTTTTATTTCAAACTTAATATCCTAGACTATATAAGAAACTATTTTACGTTGTTACAGTCCACGAAATAATATCGCACTTATAATGTTCGAAGGCTGCAAGTATAGACGATTGCTCATCATAATTAAATTGTTTTCCCTGCACTTCGGCGATATTAATACGAATTATTCATCACTTATATGACGCTCAGCTTGTGTCATCAAGTTACATTGCAACGCGTATGATCAAATTAATGTATTCAAGCCTTGGTTTATCTTAAGCATATTATAGCAGGGCCGGCGTCGAAGATTAGGCCACGTCCGGCGTGTCGCCGATACCTGGTATTGTAGCCGCGCCTCGTGCGTCTTTAATTTTTGTACCGCGATTTTCCTTATAATTTTTTTGCGATCATCCAACAGTTATTCTTGTAATTGTTCTGCTAAATTTGTACCCATTTTTCAATTAATGTTTTTTTGTCTTTCGATTTTACTAATATTTTCATTTAGAGAAAAAGCCTGTTCATCCTGATTATCCGAAGCGCGTCATTTTCATTTTGTTAGTCGTGAAGAACTTTGCACTTCACTGTTGGTGAACCTTTATTCTGTGACCTTATTTATTGGGACATGTAAATTTGTGCGTGATATTTGTGAAGTTATATTATTACATATAAATTCAAGTTTTTATATTTATGAATAGTAATTTTGTTAGGAATAACTAGGAGCAACTATTATTGCTACATCTTAAATTTATTATTTTTTGTTTACAGAACCTAACTCAGTTATCACGGTAGTTAGCTTCAGTATACGAGCCATCCGCTGGGTTTTTTGAGTTCATTCTGGGTTTATTTCGGATTCAGTTTGAATTTTCACTGTTCCCTTTACCAAGTTTTACTGTGCCTTCGTTACCAATAAAGTGTCAGAAGTCCTCCACGTTCACTTCCCTGCACGGTTAAAGTTTGGTTGTCTGTCTGGCGCTGAAGTAAGAGCGGCAGGTATAGCCGTCGCGCTTACAGTATGTTCGGACGCAACGTCGCTCACTTATAGTACCCATAATACCATTACTTTTGTCTAAATATTTATGAGCCCTAAGTGCTGAAAAGCGTCTAGGGAAAGAAAAAAGAACGATAAAACTGTACTAAAGGCTTGAATTAGGTTCAAGTCCGTTAATAAGATCGATGGGGAATATCGACTCAACAATATTGTAATATCGCGAGTATTGCAATATTGTTGTAGCCTCATCTTTAGGGCCAACCCCCACCATATATCTCATGATGATGGCGCGCATTATGGATGTTGAGTTTTCTGAAGTGGTTTATACCTGCACTTAGTTTGCAGTACATAACTAATGGCGTGCAGTGGTTGGCAGTACATAACTAATGGCGTGAATGAATGAAAAACAATTTGTCGTCAAACGTTGGATGTGGAACCTGTGGCGAAATGAGATCAGCGATTGCCTTACTTCGATACAGATCCAAGCAATTAAGGAGGGCAGGAACATACTGCTGCACTGGTTACGAGCTGTGTAGGTAATATTCTGAGAGCCTGTTTACTGATAACACTTTATCATCGATTAGCAGAGGACATATATAGTCCTGCCTAAGAATTAGGAACCTTAGGGGGGCAACTTATTTACTTCTACGAGTCAAATATTTGTCTTAGACATAGGAAGGACATAAGGCAGTTCTGCCCATTGAGTCATTCACGGAATCTTCTCCAACAATCTTAAGAGCAAGAGTTGCCTATATTCAATTCGTGTAATTTCATCACCCTTTCAAATGTCAGCGCCCTACAGTATTCCTTTGCACAGGCATAATGGACAACGTCAAATATGTAAGTTTAACTTTGCTATGTACATAGAGACA
>NW_025930810.1:0-4442 GCF_000764305.2 Hyalella azteca
ATTATCAATTATCCCACCAGTCCTACCTAGACTTTGAAGTAGAGAAGCTACTTCAGTCAAATATAGAAGTGTTGAATGTATTTCTTCATTAATAATAATAAATAAATTTTATAATAATCAACCAATCTTTTAATAAAGCAATAACTTATGTAGTCACTATATAAAGCAATACATTTATCAGTCACAAAAACTGACTAAAAGTAGCTTTTTGTGATGAATAAAGTATTGTTTTATTTAGTGACAAAATAAGGAATAGATTTATTAAAAGATTACTTGATTAGTAAATAAGTAATTTGTTATTATTATAGCACTACATTCAACACTTCCATATATGACTGAAGTAGCCTCTCTCCTTGTCTTAGGTATGTAGGGCCCTAACTGGGAAATTGGGCAGAAGCCACCTGTGAATTGGACAATAACGCCTGTGGATCTGGCCAATTTTACCCATCCCTATGACATTTTCCAATTTTCTTTGGTGAAAAATTGGAAAAGCAGTTTAACTTATCCTGCAGCTTTTTAAAATAACCAGTGAAACAATTGTTTTCAGCTGCAATTTTTGAAAACTTCTGCGGGTGAAGTTCTGCCCAATATTACAAATTGGGGTAGGGCTGGTAAGCCAATTGATGGTACATAAAAAGTAAAAGCTCTGAACAATTAATAGAAAATATTAATGTAAATTATTATTTTCAACTGAACCTTAATTGTTACTAATATTAGTAATTTTAGCATGTTATTATGATAATAATAGGGTAGGTAACAATACTGAATGCTTCACTTATTGAAGAGTGGACAAAATTTGTTTCAAGTTGGCCAAACTGCCAACATTGTGATATAACCTGTGATTCTAATTCCAACCTGATCACAGAATTTAAAGTAACAAAGTAGAAATATTTAGAAATTAGTGATGGGCTAAAAATGGTGATAGGCTAGGTAAGATTCAATTTTCAAGTTGTGCAATAATGTGCTGAAGTTTTGGCATATAAAATTGATGTAAACAAAACGTATCAACCAAGTTAAGTTAGTTATATAGATCACTGGTTAACTGTAAAAGAGACTAATTCAGAGTGGAACCCTAGGGTCGATGCGCCATCTAGGCTATATTCTATAATTTCAAGAAACTGGCACACTCGTTTAACCAAAATGTCGGCAAGGTTTTAAAAGGAAGCTTCAGTTGCAAAAATTCCAATACAATATGATACTTGACCCAGCTCATTTATTACCTCTTACAAAAATTACTTTGTGACTTGTTAGCAGTGTAAATCGTAAACGACAAATTGTCACTTAGCTGACTGAAGTCACAATTCGCCCAGGTCGCATCCCTCCCTAGTCCCTACTGCACCCAACTCGGCAAACAAAGCCCTCAAATCTCAATAAAAACTATTAGAATTCCACAAGAAAAGAAGCACTACATCCTGAAAGTATCAAAATATAATGAATAAGAGGTTGTTTCTCCTCGACCTCGCTGCAAAGTATCTCTAGCTGGCTCTAGTCTATAGAGTTCAGAAATCGACTGATGTCGAACCAACGCAACTGAAAGTTTTAACACTCAAAGAATAGGAGAACAAACATGAGCAACTCAACTGAATAACACACAATACCTTACCATTTTTAAAAAAATCACAGCCAACAACAAAAATTAGTATAAACTAGCAAAAATAAATTGAATACATTTAGCTCTTAAGTGATGTCTGCCACTCAAGATGGCGTCTAGGTATTAACTCGACTGATGACCGTGGCGCCCTCTACCGCTGGGCGCTGAAGTCCAACAAACCACGGTAGAGTACCTGAATGACCGGATTACGGTAAATGAGCATCGAAATATAACGTGTGTTACACATTTTTCGACCGTTTTTTTCTAATAGTGTATATGTATTTTGGATATTTTATTTATGAAAAGTAGAATTACAAGAATCTTTTAGAGAACGTTTGTATCACACTAAAGTGAAACTTGTCTCAATGTACTTTGATCGTTGCCCGTGCATTAAAGTGAACCTGTATAACATTTTTTATGTATAGAGAAGTGTCTACGTGATTGTCGTGAAATGTAGCTTTTTAATAAAACGGTTTTGCTGGTCATGGAACGTAAGGGCTACCTACCATTGTACCCTCGACAATAGATTTAAGTTCATAAGTAATGGGCTATTTTTCTGTATGGCATTTTTCCGAATTAGACTTTTTTCAATTATTACAGTTTCTTCATTCATTTAAACAATGAAATATTAGTATTGACTGTGCAGACTCTATTCCAGCTAAATTGGAGTAAATAATGGTGAAATATCCATACAGTACGGTACTTTCTGAAAAAGTTATCATATGCGTATAATAAATATAATAGAACTAAGTCGAATTAAATTCGTATTTTCTGTTTGCATAAATCATCTGATATAATACTTGAATAGTTGCAATATTATAATAGTTGAGTTGCCATAAATTGAAAACTGGCGAGAGCAGCTCAGATAATATATTCAATAGAGCTTGCCGAAGCTTTTGCTGTCAAAGATAAGACTAACTATAAACTTTGGCTTTGTTGATTTTCATAGAAATCAAATAATCCCAGCATAAGCCGTCTCTGATATAAAAAATCTAAAACTAAGAATTGTGAAATATCGCTCTATAGTTAGAAATTAATTCGATGCGTCGAAGGCAAAATCAAACGGGTTTTACGATGCATTATAGAATTTAACTGAAAACTGTTTAAAGTTTTTAAATTTAATCTTTTACTGTTTGGTGCCCGATAAAATAAGCCTGGACCTTTGCTGGTGTGAATCCGCTGATTACAAGTCAGTTTTTGTAAAGAAAGATTCCACCCCCTTAGAGAGGGCGGTTTTTCGCAAGAAGTGGCAGGAGAGAATCAGGCGGAAAGGCAAGGAAAATCAGGTCAATCACTTCCAAGCTGCCAAGACAACACCGGCTGCTCAAGGACAGTCAGAGGAGATGGANAAAAATTCCTAATTTATTGCTCAACTTTACCTGCACTATCATCGCAACTATCTATCAATATTTCCCTGCAGAATAGAGAAAAAATTGCGTTAACTGCATAAATGTAGAAGCTCGTCTCCTCGTGAGGAAAAATTGTGAAACAATTAATAAATCCATTCTTTTAAATAAATGATGAAACAAAATCAAGTCTGTCGTATTCTGTTCGTTTTAGCGTTATATGAATTTATAAGACATGTCATAAATGCATCCTAAATTATTTTATTAGAGGTAATTTGTTTACGAGTTTGTTCGACGATAGTCGGTACGTCTCAAGCCTCACCGACATGCTAAGATATGTCGAACATTTAATGCGGTGTAATGCCTTTCCGGGTTCATAAAATATTCTTCTGGCCTCTCTCCATGTCACTATTAGCCATTTTATAATTGGTTACATATTTGCTAGCTAATGGTAATTTGTTTTTGAATAATATACGTTTAAAAATTACTTTTTGAAGACAACGTTTCTAAAGAATCCAGTGTCTCCAATGTTACACATGTAGAATGAATTTCTAATTTTATTTTCGAATATTAAAAAAATATAATTTTTCAATTTTTTTAATATATTAAAAAATTAAATTTTCAAAATTATTTATTCTTTCAATTGATTCATGCATTTTCTCCGCCTTTACGCAAGTGTTCAGAATTTCAGATCAATTGGACAGGTAGAAGCGTGCTAAATATCGATTATAAGAATTGTTGCAGACAAATTTTTTTTTAAATTTTTTTAATATTGAAAATTTTTAAATTTATAAAATAATTTATTTTGTCAATTGATTCATGCATTGTCTCCAACTTTACGCAAGATTGCAAAATTTCAGATTGATTGGAGAGGTAGAAGTGTGTTAAATATCGATTATATGATTTGAAGCATGCAGACAAACAAACAACAAGAAGTGAAGTTGAAGAGAAGTGTTGTAATTAATAGTGACATTTTTTATGCGTTTATAGCGATTTGGAAATGAAATGTTTATTAATTAGGCATAAAACGTTAACTACTTAGCGGTAATAAACTTACGAGTTAATAGTGTAGACTGTGGAGGTTTAGATTGAAGAATGTTGTATTGTTCATTTATTAGGTTAATATAGATTATACACTGTTAGAAAATCGACCGTTAAAAAACGTTCCCACCGGCGTTACAGTGGCCGGTTATTTACCGTTAAATTAAACGACGGGAACGTTTTCCCGCACGAAAACGGTACACCCGTTTTGTGCTTTACGGCTTCCTACAGTTTCTTTCATACAGACTATTGTAATCAGACAAAGCCACACATAAGAAGACATAGCGAGACATAAGGAGACAAAGCGAGACATAAGAAGACATAGCGAGACATAAGGAGACATAACGAGACATAAGGAGACATTGCGAGACATAAGGAGACATAGCAAGACATAAGGAGACATAGCGAAACGTGAGGGGACATAGAAAGACATAGCGAGACATAAGGCGATATAGCGAGACATA
>NW_025930811.1:0-681 GCF_000764305.2 Hyalella azteca
AACACATTACATACTTGAGTATCATGTTGACAACTGAAAGAAATGTAGACAAGTGGAAAAAAAGCGTACAGTTTGTGGCCTTTTTGACGCTACCCAGATACACAATATTCGTACACAATAATAATTTTCCTTAAAATAAATAAAAGGTTTTACTTCGTTCAAGCTTTCCCAAAAACTGCAGAATAATCCTAAATTAATCAAGAAATATCAGACTTGATTGATATTTAAAAATAATTTTACCACAAACAAGATCTACTCGGCGATGTTGAAAATACATAGAGACGAGACATGTGCGAATCGCCGAGCTCAAACACGTTACACGTATTGTCTTCACACGCTACACGCAAAATATCTTCGTTATGTGACGCAAAACGCAACACGAAGTAAGATATACATTACAATTATCACTTTATTTAAAATTCTTGCCAAGGCAAGTTTTCGAATCAACGCTGCCTTGTATCGCAAACCTAACATACGTACAGACGTATGGTACCTACGAATACGTACGTATATACGCACGTATATTGTAATATAAAGCGCACTAACTTTATTATATCAGCAACGTCTGTTAAAACGGACCCCCACCGTGACTAGGGGTTGATATTAATTACTTTTTATTGGTTGCAAGCAACCTATTAGTGGCGGGTTGTTCTTATTCAACCAGCAAGGAACGCTCACATC